>NW_020527831.1:0-300000 GCF_003368295.1 Carassius auratus
TCTTCAAGCAGCACAAACAGAGTCAGATTAATCCCAGACAGACATGTGGAGCAGAGCGGACTCACATTCACATGCGTTTCATCACTGTCTACTGTCTACTGATTCATGACATTATTTTATTGCACGTTAACACAGTTTTTTTATTTTTATGAAAGTCCGTTGCTCACTGGCTCTGAATACACATACAGATAAATCATGGTCACAGGAGGGGATGCTCTCGATCAAATTATTTAGGCTAAGCATCAACATTCACAAACCACTGTCCACTGTTATTTTTAACAGAAAAGAATGCAACGAGCTCGTGATCACAACTTCATAATGGGAAATAGGAAGTTTCCGACAGCACATGAAGACAGCAGAGAAGCGCTTGCTCAACACAGTGGAATGCATTTAAAAAAAAATGTTTTTTGTTTTTTACATTGATTGACTGATTTAAGTTTAAAGGAATTCCACCATTTGAACAAATTTTTTTTTTAACAAGTTAAAAATAATACATGATGTTTCCCAAGGTTATCATAGATAACTATATAACTATATATGTCTTTAAATGTATTTCAGCTAGTTGCCAGGGCTATATTTATTTTTTTTAGTTTATCTTGATAAAATAAATTAAACATTCTATACAGTGGGTATAGAAAAGAATCACCCCCCTTAAGAATGAAGAGGATTGAACTGAACTTGAGCAGTTCCGCAAAAAGAGTGGGCAAATATCGCAAAGTCTAGATGTAAAGTTAGTAGAGACAAACTAAAGGCTGCAATTAAAGCTAAAGGTGTTTCAACGAAATACTAATACAGGGCCGATCCTTTTTTTTTTTTTTTTTAACCAGTGAATATGTTTATTTTTTTATTTTTTCTGACATGTTGTTGGTGTTATAGATGACTGTATCTGGGGCTCAACTAAATGAGCCCCAGATACAGATCCCCTGTAAAGACCTTGTCTCAGAGGACCACCAGGACAAGACCACAGGAATCAGATGATTCTTCTGCACAATCTGGATTGCTGCAGACTGGAATTGAACTGAATTGAACTACTGGTTTCGTCTGGTCGGAGGAGAGCTGGCTCCCCAACTGAGCCTGGTTTCTCCAAAGGTTTTTTTCTCCATTCTGTCACCGAAGGAGTTTTGGTTCCTTGCCGCTGTCGCCTCTCGCTTGCTTAGTTGGGGACACTTTTTTAATTTACAGCGATATCATTGACTTGATTGCAAATTATTGCACAGATACTATTTAAACTGAACTGAGCTGGATGATGCTAATGGATGTTAATACAGCTGGATAAAACAAAAACTATGTCCGTCTTCATTTCAGGCTGCAAAGCAAACAGAATTCATTATTTTATAGAGGGATGATTCTTTTCTATACCTACTGTAACTGATTCATATGAGACTGGCGTAATTCTCTTTTTAAATTCGATGTGAGAAGCATTTAAACAGCTAGCTGTAATTTTAGCCACAACGTTGGCAAAAAGGTCTGATAACCACAAAAAAGGTGCAGCAGGCAATGCAACGAGAAACTGAGCTTTGGTTTTATTGTTTAAACAGACACGACTATTAAACGGTTCGTTTGACATTAGGGCTCAGTATGAGTAGCTGTCATGTCATTTTATATTTCCTTTCAAATTATTTTAAACAGCATTTTCCTAATTATTATATAATTGTTGCTTGTATTGAAGCTTTTAATTAAAAGACTGCATGGAATAGTTGTTCTTTTTCACAAATTAATTTGTCCCGCCGCAGGAACATTTATAATGAACTAGTCAGGGAAAAACTGTGATTAAAATTATGAAATGAAACGGTGAACATACTTCACCTTATATGTTGATCTAATGTAGCCAAGGCAACCAAAATGTCTATTGGATCAAATACATTTACATTGATTCGTTTAGCAGATGCTTTACACACACACACACACACACAACACACACATATATATATATATATATATATATATATATATATATAATATATATATATATATATATATATATAAATAAGGTTCAGAAAAAGAGCATATGTCAGTCTCTACAGAGTTAATGTTGATATGTTGATATGATATAAAAGCTACAGTACATACCTTTAACTTCACTGAACCTTTTCAGTAACTCAATTTGCCGGACCAAATACATTTTGCCCCAAAACAACAGCAAAGCCGTTCTGAGACCCGTTCCTGATGAGGACGGACCCCCTGTAGATACATGCTGAGCCGCAGTATGAATGAGGACCTAAGGATTGCCACTGCCTCATTTAAGAACATTTTAGTTTCTCCCACAGGAAAGCAGCTGATGCTGAGGATGTTTTTAAACTCAGTTATTGCAGACAGGGAACAGTAAAGGAAGAGTCATACCCTCACATCAAGAATCAAATAGCTGACCCTTTCTATATTCATCGCCTGTTTTACGAGCAGAAGGACCTCGTGCACATAGTGTAGTAAGAACGACAGGAGCAAAAAAAAAGACAAGCTGCTAATGCTCTCCTGAAGATGCTAGCAACAACTCACAAAAGTTATTTTTCCTCCCTGCTAATAAGTGCCTAAACTAACTCTTCTGATTGGTCAAAACTCTCTGATCTCTGAACAGTGCTCGCCGTTTCCTCTACAGATGCACAAACCAATTTTGCACCATCTGTCACACATATATGTAACTGCAAAAGGGAGAGTGCACAAAACTTATATATTGCTTTTATATATTATATATGTTTCCAGTAATGTGGAATGTATTATTAATAATGCATTATATTTTCCAGTATATTCCCATTTATTTTTGTTGTGTAAGGTGCAAGATGTGTTTAAGGTTATAAAGTATACAGTTCAGCTATAAATATAAAAACACATTCTAAGATATCATATTTATGACCTTCCTGAGCATGGTCATTCATGAGGAACATTCACAGTTTGTGACATATGCACAGGTTAGTTAGTAATTGTCTGTAACTTTAGCTTTACAGTCATATTTATACAGTAGGATCAGAAGAAACAGACAAGCAAAACCAATCACACTGAAGCTGCTCTGGAGCTTCTGATCTTCACACAATCACGTGCTGAACTAAATGACTGAACATGTGCACAACTGTGATGTTTATCAAAGAAATGCATGTGATTACCTGTACACTGAAGTGGTTTGTGGGTGTTAGTCTCTGTCTTGAAATCATAACCTCTCAGGTGCTCTATACTTTCAAAGACAACCACGGTCATCTCCATTCTCTCTCCTTTCATTCCCTCAGTCTCTGTCACAAAGTCATTGTCATAATTATCATCAGACATGTTTGCTCTTCAACAGTCTAACATTAAACTATTTAGTTCCTTGTTCCTGTATAGATGTGTTTAAGTAGTCAGTGCTTGTCTCCTTTTAACAACAGAGAAACAAAGTCGTGGTCAATGTGTGAAAACTAAAACATGACAGTTCAGTTTAGAACAATCCATAAAGTGTATATACTGTATTAACATTGCTTCAGAGTTTTAACTATATAATAATTTTAATCTATAATTATTTAGATTTTTTTTTTGTCACATTACCACTATATTGTGGGTGTTTGTGTGTGAATCTTATAATATCAAGACTTGTACTGTATATAATATCAATAGTAACACTGAAGAATTTGAATGAAGTTCATAGCATTTCTCTGCAGGCCTGTCCTCATTTGCTAAAAGTTTAGAAGAAAATACAGCAGCTACAACCACACTTTTTGTAGTGGTGCCTGAAACTCCTAGTGTACATCATCACGTGCACTGGTGAACAACCAATACTGAATGAATCATTGAATTAATAATTTGATGATTCTTTCTAAAAGACAGTATTCAGTGTATCAACATCTTTAAATGCTTGTCAGCTTGAAATCTTATCTCACACTGCTGCTGTTCTGAAGAACTGTGGCATTAGTGAAAATGACAAACTTCCTGATGATGACAGACATGGTGGTAAATGTGCTTTCATGCATACAGTACAGTATAAATGTAAAAATAGTAAAGTGTGTGTATATATACATCGCAATGAGCTATTTCATACATATATATTATATAGATTAATATATATATATATATTTATATAGAGAGAGAGAGAAAGAGAGAGAATAATCGCACCAACAGTTGTCTCCTTTTCATCAAGCTTCTTGCTGATGGTCTTGTAGCCCATTCCAGCCTTGTGCAGATCTACAATCTTGTCTCTGACATCCTTTGACAGCTCTTTGGTCTTGCCCAAAGAATGGTTAGAATGGTAGATACAGATATTGTGGACAGGTGTCTCATACACCTAATGAGCTAATATTAGCTAATATTAGGAATAACTTCTGAAAGGACTAATCTGTGTTCCACATGGGCACAAAACCAGTATGTGAGACCTAGAATTATTGCTGGTTAGTGGGGCATCAAATACTTATTTCACTTACTGAATTGCGAATCATTTTCTAACTTTTTTATATAATTTGTGTTTTTCCGGGTTTTTTTCCGGGATATTCTGTCTCTTATCCATTGAAATAAACCTACCATAAAAAATTACAATGTGTGCGTGTTTGTGATCTGGGGAAACCCATCAGATTGTCATTTTCATAAAACTAGAAAAATTTGTCAAATATGATTTTTTATTATTATTATTATTTTTTGTCAAAATTATGATTTTTATTCTATAACATCTTGTCTTGTCTATAAGATCTATCTTCTCTGAAAATATCTTGGAAAATTTCACTTAAGAGCAAGAAAAATAGCAATTTATTGCTGCAGGCAGAAAACTTTATCAGTGCCCTAAACGAGGTTATAATGAACTATTTCACATTTACTAATGAGGTTACTAAAGAGGAGAAGTCAGATGACAGTCTGTTATATGCACATGTGTGCGAACAGTTGTGCTGTGCTCCCTTTTCTAAATGTAAACTACTAGGAACACCATTCATGTTATCTAAACATACAAGGGGCAATGAAAAGTACAGATTTTATACCCATGATAAGTAACGGAAAACCCATGAAGTGCATCACACGCATATTAAGAAATGCTGCAAATCATCACGACACATGCATATAACGAAACGCACTGCAAATAGCACTGACCACCAGTGTTAATTTTGACACAAAATTTTAATTTAGTTTTAGTCTTAGTCTTTTGACTATAATTCTTTTTAGTTTTAGTCAAGTTTTAGTCATCTGATTTGTTTTAATTTTAGTCTTATTTTAGTCGACTAAAATTGCTTGGTATTTTAGTCGACTAAAATTGCTTGGTATTTTAGTCGACTAAAATAAGACTAAAATCAATAACAGATTTACTAGACAATTTTTTACAGCTGGTATAGGAAACAAACTTAACCAAAATATATAAAACACAAATTCAACTTTATTTCAACACAACTGTGTCTTTATTTCGATTCAAAAGCTTTTATGCAGCAACAAACACTGTCATGATAATGTAAACAATAACTAGCTGCCAACTGACCATCAATAAAAGAAAAATAACGTTAGGTCCAGGACCTTAAAGCTTACAGCTGAGCTGAACAATAAGTGCATACATTTAAAGTAATTATTTAATAAGTTGGGTGGATAAAAAAAGTAACAAGATTTTATAAGGTATTCATTTGTCTAGCAATATTGTATGTTTTAAATACTACAATATTGCTAGATTTGTATGTATAATGATAGGATGTGAACATTCATGTTTCACATGACTAATATAGAAACATTTGTGATATTGTCAACAAGTAGAACATTATAAAATATACTAAACATTAGTATTAATCAAATGTATTTATCATGATATTACGTATTAGTATTGTGCTCTCATCTAACTTGAAGAAGGGGCTATTTTACAGTACTTTTCAGTTCATAATATTTAATGCTACAACATCTACGCACTGCACTATTCCAATTTTGCTTAGCTCAATAAACAAAAGAACATCGTTGTAAAATTACATTTGAGAAAATGTCCGGGTGGCTCGTCTGTAAATGTCTTTTCAAATTGGTTGTGTTCTTGCCACGAATGAGCGCTCCGCGTGCTTTACACTTTGTTTTGTTTTGTTCCTCGTCAAACGTGAAGTGAGCTGTGGACATTTTGTCGCTCTTTTAGACAGTAGGGACTTTAAGCAACAGCTGCAAATGGAACGGCTACAGCGACCGGAAGTTTGCCGTCACACCGCTGTAGCCAAGAACGTAAAAGTCACTAAACAACGGTAAAACAGAACAGCGCAACGCAGCATTAATTCATTTATTGAGATCCAAAAAAATATATAATTTAAAAAAGCAAGAGAAGGATTGCTTTTGGCGTTAAATGACAATCTTTTGTCAGAAGAGGGAGTTTTTAATATTGTATGATGTAAATAAGTCTAAAAACATAACATTTATTTACCTAACCTCTCACGTTGTAGCGACTCCGGCAAATCAGCTGTTCTCCCGTAGTAGACCGTTAAATTAGAACGTCACAGAGTAGCAGTTAAATTCGCGCAGGCGCAATACAACGCCAGAATGGCTTTGCCGTTCCACCAGAGGCTGTTGCTTAAAGTCCCTGTCACCTCTTCGAATGCCGACTTCCCGGGAGCTCATAAAAACTGAAAACCTTCGCTTCACGTCTCAATAAGTCAGGCTCTTATTGGTTCTCTTCTCTCATGCAGTCTGTTCTGTTTTGCCGGTTCTTTTGCTCATTCCTCGCATCTCTCCCGTCTGCTGATTTGATTTTCGTCACAGTCTATTTTCGTCTCGTCCTTTATTCGTTGACGATAATGTCAATCAATTTAGTCATAGTTTTAGTCTCCATCAGTGCCTTCTATTTTAGTTTTCGTTTCGTTTTCGTCCGCAAAAATATATTCGTGACGAAAATAATGACGAAAATATTTAGTCAACGAAATTAACACTGCTGACCACAATGGAAATGTTTCAAGGAGACCTTAAAAAGTGTCGGACCCGGCAGGGATTTGTTTATCGTGCAGTGGCTACTGGTCAGTGGAGTTGTTGGTGAATTGAATAGTTTTTTTAAACACCATAATTCCTTTATCTTTTGGATATTATTGCCTAAATAAGCTGAATAATTACATGATTAAATGTAAAATGTTACTTAAAATGGCACATTTGAAAAGTACTTTCTTTATTTAACACTATTTACTTTTTGTTGTGTAAACAACCACTTCTCAGATGGATCAAATTACATCAAAACCCCAAGTCTGACTATAATAAAGCGTATCAGACTAACTTGAATTTTCTGTTTATCTGTAATAACTGGCTGAAATGAGTAAGTTACAGGGTAGAGTAAAGTTTGGCAAAACTGGGTTTCTCAGATTTATTCAGTTAAAGCACATTTATTTTAAGATATAACAGAGACTTGTGTCTGCTAATATCAGTACCAAACCATATGAGGCACTCTTTTGGACTTCAAGGTTTCAGGTTGCACTTTAAGTTTATTTATTTATTCATTTGTTTGGCCTAGATGGAATGTGAGCTTATTCACAGTCCATTTAGTGGCATTGATTCAACAAGGTGCTGAAAGCATTCTTTAGAAATGTTGGCCCATATTGATAGGATATAATCTTGCAGTTGATGGAGATTTGTGGGATGCACATCCAGGGTCTATTGGTCTATTGCTCTATTGGGTTGAGGTCTGGAGACTGTGGGGGCCATTTTATTACATTGAACTCTTTGTCATGTTCAAGAAACCAATTTGAAATGATCCGAGCTTTGTGACATGGTGCATTATCCTGCTGGAAGTAGCCATCAGAGGATGGGTACATGGCGGTCATAAAGGGGTGGACATGGTCAGAAACAATTCTCAGGTAGGCCGTGGCATATAAACGATGCCAAATTGGCACAAAGGGGCCTAAAGTGTGCCAAGTAAACATTCCCCACACCATTACACCACCACCACCAGCCTGCATAGTGGTAACAAGGCATGATGGATCCATGTTCTCATTCTATTTACACCAAATTCTGACTCTACCATCTGAATGTCTCAACAGAAATCGAGACTCATCAGACCAGGCAACATTTTTCCTATTTGTAGTGGAGATGAGTGGTACCCTGTGGGGTCTTCTGCTGTTGTAGCCCATCCGCCTCAAGGTTGTGCGTGTTGTGGCTTCTCAAATGCTTTGCTGCATACCTCGGTTGTAACGAGTCGTTATTTCTTGACCAGGACCACACCCCTAAATGCATTGAAGCCACTTCCATGTGATTGGTTGATTAGAAAATTGCATTAATGAGAAATTGAACAGGTGTTATAACAATCCTTTAGGTGAGTGTATGTCTAAGTGAAATGTAAGGTGGCCTAGTAGTGCACAACACAAAGACATTAAAAAAGCAAACATTAGCTCACAACACAATGACATTCTCACTACACATCAACATCAAGCCACAATATAACAACATTAAGCTACAACACAATGGCATTAAGCCTCGACACAACGACATTCACACAACTCAACAAAATTAAGCCACAACACAATGACATTAAGCCACAACAAAGGAAATGTTCCCGACCACTAGGGGGTAGTTGGTCCACAGAATTAGGTAATAGAATCAATGCACTGCACACAGCATAAGTATTTCCTGTGAAATCTCGAGGCGCATAAAGGTTCCACTCTGTATTCTGTTGTACCATCTGGCCCGAGTGAAATCCATGTAGGCCAGATGTGGGCCAGATCTGATATTGAGCGGGGTTTAGACAAAGCGAGACACAAAACACCACACTAATGTTGGATGTTTATGGGTAATATTTTAACAGACACTCAAATGACCTGAAAAAACCTGACCTCGTATGATGTTTGCTTCATTAATAAAGGGCAAACAGAGGATAGACTTAGTATTATCAGTGTGCAGTTCTGTTAACAAATTCATTCCAGATAGCAGGTTTATGACCATCTTAACTGAGTAAACATGTTTTGTTCTGTGTTTGTTCTGAGCAGGTTAGTGACTTTCCAAAAACATAAACAGATGGTTAGTTATTGTATGTAAGCAGAAGAAGACAGCAGCACCAAGCACACTTGAGCTTCTGATCTTCACACAATCAGTTCCTGAACACCACAGACATGATGGTAAATGACTGAACATGTGCAAACTGGAACATTGAATCAAATAAATGAATGTGTTTACCTGTACACTGAAGTGGTCTCTCTCAATGTTTGCATACTCTATATATATATATATATATATATATATATATATATATATATATATATATATATATATATAACCGATAATGCAAACATTGAGAGAGATGGGATGGGATGATGGGATGGGATTTTTTTTTTCATTAGAAAATTGATTGGATGTTGGATGTGATTGACAGGTTGTCCCACCCACGCTCCAGTAAGCACCTCATCAGAGAAGAGGAAAAAGCTTAAGGGGGATGGGGAAGTTATTTTAAATTATGTGTTATTTAAAGTATACTGTAATTCATTTATAATAAATACAGCAATATTCCATTTAAATTTATAATGAAAACTTATATTATGTTTGTGTTCAATAGAAATATATAGAAATATATTATATTCAATAGAAATATATTATAGGATGTTCATAGGCATTCCTCTAAAGTGCAGGTCACTACCAAATGACCAAGTTTTTCTCATTTGCTAAATGTTTGAAAGAAAACACAGTAGCTGTAAGCACTCTGTAGCTGCTCTGCAGCTTCCTGAAGTCACTTCCTGAACACAACGGATATGATGTTCCGTACATGTCTCTCATCATTATAACTGGGCACAAACTATGTGACGGATACAGAACTGCCAGACACATATTCAAATTAAATTTAGGTTGAAATTACAATTATTATCAAAAGAACCTCCTTGTGCAGTATTGCTTATGTTCAAGGACATCAGAAGCAGACACAACAGTTCAATAAACAAGAATTTAATATTGAGGAACTTATATTTTATACACAGAACGACAGTTATTATTTTTACTCCACCAATGAAAATAGTTCCAAAGGAGGCAGAAGCAGAATAAAGAGTTTAGTTCCCAGAGCAGAACACAGCAGTGACTCTTTGCTCTTGAGTGATGTGTGTTTTCAGATTCATTTAATTGATCCATCCATCCATCCAGTGAAAACTTGCAAAATTACAGTGAACTGCAAAATTTCTTTTTAAGATAAAAGGTTGTTTGTTAGTTTTTTTATTATTATTATTTATTATTATTTATTATTAATTAATTAATTAATTCATAGTTCTTCCTTTGTTTTATAACACATATCCGCCTAAGTAAAATAATAATAATAAATAAACACAAGTTCTTTCATAGTTTGGATAAGCGCTAAAAAGTTCAACCTTTTTTTTTTACCACTATCCATGATAAAAAATGAGAGGGTATTCAAATAAAAACATTTGATATATTAAATTATATTTGCATTATAACAGAGTTCCCCAAACAGTACTAAACCAATTTTGCATAGAGAAATTAGTGAAATTTTTTATTTGTTTTAATATGTTTAATTGTTCTTTAAATTTTATTAAAATCATACGTTCATTTAAAATAATAAGAACAATAGACCTAACTTTTTTTACTGTGTTTCACATTACAAGAAATCTGTTTGGTTACCACTTTACTTCGGATGTACAGATTTGATGAAACAGCTTTGTTAAACCTGTAAATTTCTCTCACAAATCCACACAAAGGTATAATTACATGGATAATCAGACCATTTATACTGAGATACAGCACAGTCCTCATTTCTTCTGCCATTGGGCTCACTCGGCCCCCAGAAACTCCAGAAGCTACAACAGATCATCAGTAAAACAGCTCAAGATTATTTGTCATATTATATATATGGCTCAAGTGACTAAATAGGTTTGGAAGTTAATGCATGAATGCATTGATATTGCTTGCAAATAGGTTATGGTTTAAATTGTATGGTTTAACAGCGTGACAGAGAACTGAGATGAAGCTGCTCACCTGGAGGGCAGTGTGCTGCCATCAACCCACTTCCAGTCCCCTTCTTTATAACTGTCAGTCAGACCAATCCACACAACGTTTGCACTAGTTATGGTGGTGATAAATTCCTAGAATGAAAAATGATACATTTAGACCATAAGCATTATTCATCACTGATTCAAACACAATCTTTCACCCACTTGTTCCTCTTTGTTGTTTATGATGACCAGATCTGCTCCTCTCTGCAAACAGACTTGTCTGCTTTCAGTCCAGTTCTTCCACTCAGAGGAAATGTAGTAGGAACTCTGCTTGTATGTTATCCAGTTAGAGTTGTTAGAGCACTGATCTGTTCAAGGAGTAATTCACACAAATAAAATTACATTTTGCTGAATTTAGCTTCCTTAAGGCTGTTCAAGAAGTACAGTAGTTGAGTTTGTTTCTTCATCAGAACTGATTTGGATAAATTTAGAAATGCAGCTCCTCTACAGTGAATGGGTGCCCTCAGAATGAGAGTAATTACTGGCCATAATAACAAGACTGTCCTTTGTTGTCCTCTAACATCAAAATCCATTGACATATTTGTTTAGAACTGTTTTGGACTGTTTTTGCATATATTGTAAATGGTGCTTGATCTGTGCAAATGTATATTTTTCTTGTTTTCTTTTTTAATGATGGATTCTGGCACTCTCACACACTTACATTCTCCATTCACATACATACATTTCTACTCTCTCTCAAACACATACATTCTCCTTTTTCATACATAAATTTTTTGCTTTCACACACATGCATTCTCCTTTTACATACATATTAGGGATGTCAAATTTTGATTATTTCCATGATCGATCGTCGTTTAAATTAACGATCAATTAATCGATTAATCGTTAACCATAATACTGCAAAATGCGTCTATTGTAGGCTCACAGTCAGCGGTATGACAGGATGTGCAAAAGCCACACACACACACACAAAACGCGAATTCTCACTTGAATTAAAGAGGTTTTAGTCTGAATAAAATACTAGTAGCAGGATTATAAAATGAATAGATGTGATTATGATCATTTGATAAAATGAAGAGAGCGCGCCATACTTTTGAGGTCATTTTACTTTATTGACAGTTTGCAATCCCGCATGGAGAACGCTGAACGCGCCTCTTTAAATGGTTTTGTGGTTCTCGTTGTTGTATTTTAAAGCACAATTGCAATGTTTTCAACTGACATTATTGTATTTAAAATAAAATTATCCGAAATGTGGAGCGCGTGTGACTGCGCTGCACATTAAGTGAACTACATCGGCGCTGATGCACCAAAACACTGTTGCTCACATTAATTTGATCCTGCTGGATTCTGTCCTAGAAAATGACAGATTTTTAAAAATCCAGCATACAGCGCATTAGATCGTGACAGTGCATGCGTGCAGACGAGGATGAGCGAGCGCGGCTTTGGCTAGATTTATTTGGAGAAATAAAATCGAAAATCGAAATGTTTCCATATTCGCAATGTATTTGAATGTTAAACTATTATTTATAATGTAAACTAGGCTTGTACTTAACACGCATTCGCATATAGACGGAAAAGATGATCCTCTTCATATGAGCAAAAACGTCCTTGGCATAACAGCAGAGTGGACCGGTATACCACGGTCTATTTAAACTGACCAATGTAACCTTTTAATGTTTAGTTGACTATTTTATTTTGATAATGAACAGACTGCGATGTAACTTTGAATCGCTAGAATATACGTGTGCAGCAGGCTCCAGGGCGATCGAAACAGCTGAGACATTAAAAAAAATATATATTTTCCGCAAAAGTGTTTACTTTCATTTGTGCAAACTTACAATAAAAACATAAGATTTGTGCTCCTGTAAAATAAAGCAAACAAACAGAATGCGTTGTCATCCTTTTTTTTTTTTTTTTTTTTGTGAACTTATGGAGCGCCCACACTTCTGTTTTAAATCCTTTAATCTTAATTATTTAAGTCGGATATATTTCGCATAGCCTATTTTAAAAAAAAAAACAAAAAAAAAAAAACATGAAAACAAATTGTTATTTTTATGTTGGGCCTATTACTTAGTAGGCTATAAATTTTCCTTAAAGCATCCCATTTTGTCCCAGGGCCCTAGTCAGGTCCATGCAGAAACTTGTGAACGATGCTCGGCGTCACCGTTTAGTGACAGCAGTGAATGCTCCAGGAATGTGTCGGTCACAGCGCCTATTAATCGCTGTTTTGAATCCAGCAATTATTTATTTAGAAATTATAAGATCTGATTATGACAAGTGTGGTATAAAAGCTTTTTTTATTAGAGGAATAATAGGTTAACTGGAAAATGTTAGATCGCGACCATGCTTTTGGACCCCATAGTCTTCATTTACGCGGCTTTGTTCTGGTTTGCCGGTTGGTCACGAATTTCCACAAATTCTGTAGCTATATTTAGGCATTGTTTCTTTTCCTAAATCTTCATAGTCTAACCCTCTAATTTCCCAGGTTTATTTTATTATCTTTCGCTTTTAATAACTGTTTTCGCATCTCTTACTGTGGTAAACATGGGAAGGGAAATTAAAGATTTCATGAATTAAGAATTCGTTCGATTTATTAATTTGTTCCCTTATTTCACTTAAATCATGGGTTGTTTAGGGAACAAAATTAATGAAACATGGACAATTGCCACATTAATAATTCGTAGGAATGAATTAACAAGTTGTAGGAATGAATAGACTACCTGTCCTGTCACTGTGTCCCGCAGCCCTGCAAAGCGCACGATATAAAACAGTTATCTGATGAAATGATTAGTAACTACATTTCTATTGCTTTTAATGTTGAAGAACTTTTATGTTGTTTCTATTTTAATGTACTTTAAAGTTTAAATCACATTAAAAGCTTAATTTGTACATTGTGAATGAATGATGATGCTTTTATATATCGTCACCGTCACTCACAGCCGCTCGCACGTGTTGAGTGCGCACGAGCCGCACGCAGCCCAACATTGAATGGGTTAACCGACCATCGACAGCCTTAATCGATTGCATCTCTTATCGACAATTAATCGATCATCGATTAATCGTTGACATCCCTAATACATATATTTCTACCTTTTTTTTTTGGTATCCATTACTTCCTTTAAGGAGGAAGTCTCAGACCAGGAAACACGTGCAAGACCTGCTCAGCTCTTCCTCACATTTTTACAGTTATACTATTCAAAGTCATCCTGTTTTCTTTTCAAGTATATTTTAAGTTTTTAACTTGAACATATCATTATGTAACCTATCTGTTCTACAGATCTGTGTAAACTGGTTTTGATTGTATTGACAGGGCTTAATGCTAAGGAAATGTTCTACTGATCCGGTTCGGCCAGTGGTTTAAATTTTTTACTTGCCCAGGCAAAATTTTCACAGGACTTACCACAATCAATCAATTAATCGATCAATAAATTAGACTTATTGTTTTCATTGTTTACTGTTACATTGTTTTGTAATAAATAATAACCATTTTACAAAAATAGGTGCCATAGTTCAAAGATAAAAATTAAATGAACCATGCTTTTTTTGGGTCTTTCAGGGAGGCTCAACTCTATTCAAGTTAAGCCTATTCCCATACTTGTTGCAGTATATATTTTTTAAATATATGCAACATGAAGCAATTGCACAAAACAAATACATCAGACAGACTGAATGATTCTTTTATTATTACTCTTTATTATTGTAAGTTTTATTACCTTAATTATATGTATGTCTGCACTATGTTTGTACTTTCTGTACTGGAAGCTCCAGACGAAATTTCTTCTGTGTGTAAACACACTTGGCAATAAAGCTCTTTCTGATTCTGATGAAAATGAAAATTCAGTCTCTTACAGCAGGAGGCAAAACGTAACCTGAAACTGGTTGGTGCCATTTGTAAATTATATGGGTAAAGCTTCCGGTCTCATTTGCATCCAGCTATTTTTAGCTGTCCAAAACAATTAGTTTTGCTGCTTGATAATGACAATTTATGTGTCCTATCATATTATTTTATTTTAGAATCTTACTTAAGAACACACTGGTTTGTACTGCCAACGGTTTTACCGTTTACTGCACGTTGTTATTCTCGGCGTTATTTACCTATGGCAGCTAATGAAACGGAAGTCTCATCCATACACTAACTTCCACGTTGAAGAAAATGGTGGATAGAACAATAGCGTTTCCTGATTTATTGTTGCACACAGCACCTTATTAATTAACACTCCTTTAATGTGTATTTAACAATCGTGTCACGGAGCAACCCCATGATCATAAATGGACTGTATGCATGTGCACCATATCTAGCACACACACATACACTGCATGCATCATTAACATGGTCTGTTAGCCAGCACTGACATCATTTATACACAGACCTGTGTAATGCCTGTGATTGTTCAAATGTATTGTGTATTATGCGTTTAAGAGATGTGAGGGTACGATGTGTATTTTGTTCATCCATTTTCATTATAAAGAACCACAATAAACATATGTTTGATTTAAAGTCTTTATTTAAGATTAGGTCACACAGTATAATAAATATAACTTACCTAATTATAATATACCAGTGGCCAAACCTGAATTATTCTTCTTTCTTCTTCTTTGACGTTTAACAAACCTGAATTTTTTTTAAGCCTAAACTATTTAAGCATGGTGGACACACCATCTGATTGGGAGAAATCATATTGGGTATGATGTCACTTGGGAGGTGTTTCAACGGACCTGTAAAACAAGGGTTATATTTGTTCATTCATATGTTGTATTTCTATATTGTAATATGTGGAGTTTGTATTTTTAATAGATGCTGTTTTATATGCATAATAGGACAAAAACTGCATATGTAAGGAAGTAAACATACCTGTAGATTGGTACATCCTGGGGTGTGGACTAGACTAGAGTTACATGTGGCTCATTGCTTGCCATGGATTGGGGTTAGGTTGTTTGGTGGTAAGGGAACAAGCAATAGAAGCTTGCATTAAAGTATCTTTTGTTGTTGTTTCTATGATCCAACACAGAGACGTGTACATATTGTTTTCTTTATTTATTTTTATTTTTTTGTTTTGCTGTGGGTTTTACACTATCTGCACAATAAATTCACCTCCACTGGAATTTCCTGTCGCCATGGTCTTATGCCTTTGATCGCGAGTGCCATCCCTAACAAACGGTAAGAGGAAAAAGAAAATGCCATCGAGTCTTTTTCTGGAGACAACCGGTTCTGCACAGAAATACATCCATATTCAATAGTGAGAATATAGTGCAATATAGTAAGAAAAAAATCTAAAAATAAACCGCAATGAGTCCAAATCTTGAGTTAGGTAAATAATATAAAGATATCACTGTCCCTAACTTGCAACCTCCCATTTTATTAACTTCCTAAAATGAGAAAAAAAATAAAAAAAAGCATGTTTATTATGTGAATGGAGAATGTATGTGTGTGAGAGTAGAAATTCATGCATGTAAATGGAGAATGTAAGTGGCTGAGAGTGCCAGAATGAGCTTGTACTGCCCCTTAGAAAAAAGTACATAAAATGAAGAAACCTACCTTTTACAACATTTGGTAGGTGGTCTGTCTTGTTCTGATCTTTCTTTTGTGTCCAGTTTGTATAGATGTGGACAAACAGCACTATGACTGCAGTCAGCAGAAGAACACACAGCATAACCAAACACACAACAGCTGCTCTGTAGTTTCTGATCCTCACTGAAATGAAGGTGACCATTGTCATTAAAAGAAGAGAAAAAAAAAAGATCTGGTAACATATCTTGTGCTTAGTCATAGCCAATATGTCATAATCTTTTCTAGATTTGGGCCAACTGTGTGTATGTGTGTGTGTATATATATATACATATATATAAACAACTGTAGAGACTTTAAACCCTTTCTATGAAACCCATAATAATACATTATAAGGGTATTCTTAAAGCACTATAATGAATGCATAATACGTTATAAAAAATCTCATGGATATTCATAAGAACAGTTTTAATTTCATAATATTCATTTATTTGTGGTTCTAGCTTTTAAGAGTATGATTATTTATAACAATATGAAAACAGTGCATCCACTTTTACAATGAATTCTATTTCTCGTAGTTTAAATCTGTTATAAGTATCATATCTTGCCATTTTGCTTATGCTACTTTGTTTAAAGGGGTCAAAGACCACTTAAGTAGTATTAAGAATAATATTATCTCAAATAGCCATAAGATCAGATCAGATGAATGTGTAATATGACACATTTGCTTTGAACTATGTGGTGTTCATTGTGTGTTATAAATCTAATATAAATACGGGCTTCGTAGAAAGTGATACCAAGTATTTTTCAAGATATTTAAAAATGTTTGCTGCATGGTTAAAAACGCAACTCATATAAAATTGTGTTTTGATAGGAAAAAATATAAGTCGCGTAGGCTGTATGTCACATTTGTATGTCATATTACATTTAGAAACAGGATTTTGAAAACCAAAAGAAAATTCAATCGGTTTACTCAGAGCAGAATCGGTATTTTAACGTTTCTGTTCCTGCGTTCCTCTGAATTATTACGGTTCCGAAACCTGTTCTCTCTCTCTCTCTCTCTCTCTCTCCCCTACCTCTCATAATTGCGCGACTATTCTCTCCCGCGATTCTAATCACGGTTCTCTGTTCTCGCGATATTACATTTATATCTTATTTAAGTTATAGAACATTAATTTTAACCTTAAATTTCACTCCCTACAATAATAGTTATGTAATAATAATAAAGTACAGCATTTTATTTACTCAAAAAGAAAGAAAAAAATAGAGATCTAACGTTAGTCATCTTTTCTAGATTTTGGCCAAATGTAGGCTACAAAAAAATAAATAAATCGATCAACACTTTCAAGACATCAAAGTTTTTTTAAGATATTTAAAAACATTTGCTGCATTGTAAAAAAAAAAAAAAAAAAACTAAAGTTGCGGCTTTGCATTTTATTAGCCCTATTACTTTACGAAATAATGAAGGCTAAAATGCCTGTAGTCTAAAGCAAAATGTTTACAAACATGATAAAAACAGCTATAAGTTTCTCTCGAAAACAAAACAAGTTTAGGCTATAAAAACGTAAATCCAAAAACAAATTAATTTAAGCTGAAGCATATTTAGTATATATGCCTATATTCGTTTTTATGTAAGCCTACATGGGTTCATTTTTCAGTTTTCTCCATTCACAGAAGTGTTGCAGGTGTGTTATCTGTTGAATTCATCTCACATATCCTCAGATAAACTCTAAGGGAGTTGCATTGCCATTGCGACTTGCCTATGATAAGAGTAATATGTGCCTTGAGTTTGCTTTCACATAAATCACACCAACCAAACTGAGGCCAGCGCTGTAGGATGTATGTACAGTATAGAGGAAGTCTTAGTTTCAGTACCCTGGTGATCTCCCAGGTTTGTATGACAGCTTTCAGCAATTTTGTGTGCTGTACAAACCATGACTTTTTCAAACCTAAATTGACATTTGCTATTTTAGTCAAATGAGTTTCAAAGTACCTGTGTTTTGAGTTGTTCTGTGTTTCTTGATGTCCTTGTACTCTTTTCCTGTATTGGCATCTCTGCGAATATTCATTTCTTCATATTCTTCTTCCATTCCATGTTTCCCAGAAATGTTTATATTGCCATAATAAGACATATTCAGTCTGCTGGTGCTGAGTGTGAGATTATTAAAAGTTGTTGCTTCAAGTAGACTGGACCACTCTGAACTTCTGCATTATGGATTTTAGTTTTATAAGTCAACACTGTGGTCATGTGACATCTTGTTCAGGCACTGTTTTTTTTTTTTGGGGGGGGGGGGGGTGGGGGGGTAGAATTCATTTTGACTATGGATGTGAGAGTGGCCAAATATATATATATATATATATATATATATATATATATATATTTTTTTTTTTTTTTTTTTTTTTTTTTTTTTTTTTTTCTGTGAAATTTATGTTGATTTACTCACCCTCAAGCCATCCAAGATTTAGGATATAATATTTTTTTTTTAAGATTTTATTTCAAGTGAGTTTCATGTTAACCCATTTAAGCACACCGGCAACTATAGTTGCTAACATTTTTCTAGATGTTATCAATGTTTACAGGTTTTGGTCTTATAATTAGAATATCATCAAAAAGTTTATTTACTTCATTAATTCCATTCAAAAAGTGAAACTTGTATATTATATCCATTCATTACACACATACTGATAGATTTAAAATGTTTATTTATTTAAATTTTGATGATTATAACTGACAACTAAGGAAAACAACCAAATAAATATAAAAAAAAAAAAAAAGTATTCACTTTTCTGTCACACGAGGCTGTCACTTTCCTATCCCTGCTTACAGGAACAATGGCAAAGGCAAACCCTCCCAAAGAAGAGTAAATTTCAAGTTACTAATTATTTTGTTTATATATATAAACTTAGAATCAGCTGCAGGGCGGGATTTGCGCTGAACGCGGAGACTTCCGACACTTGATATGTTATTTTGAAACAAAAAATGTACCTATGCTCCAAAAACAAAATATTTAATTCGGTCATTCGGTACACACGTGCACCGTACCGAAAGCCCTGTACTGAAACGGTTCGGTATGAATACATGTGCCGTTACACCCCTAATATATATATATATATATATATATATATATATATATATATATATATATACATACATACATACATACATACATACATATATATATATATATATATATATATATATATATATATATATATATGTATGTATATATATATATATATATATATATATATATATATATATATATATATATATATATATATATATATATATAATCATGAAGATCTCTAGAATCATCTAAATGAAACAAATCTTCCAGGAGATCTATAGTTTTCTTTCAGGTATACCTTTTTATGATATAGATGTAATATTTTCTTCATTCTTTTTATTTGTATTTTTATTTTCATTTAACACACTAAGAATGAACATATCTGCATGTTCAATAATAAGTACATAAATAAACAAACAATCATGGGTGCAGCCTACAAATTATATGTATTTAAATAATCATATATTTTACAAAATAATATTATTAATTTCATGAATGGCAAAGACTTTTGTCAAGGTTAATCCATTTGACCTAATCAAATTATTTAAATATATGAGATTGTATATATTCACATCACAAAGTGCATCTATGTTTTATGTTAATTTATAAAACTGTGTACCTTCACTGCATTACTCCTTGTAGGCTACTTCTACATAAGGGAAAGTTCACCCAAAAATAGAAATTGCGTCATCTTCAAGTTGCAAACCTATGAGATTATTTCTTCTGTTGAACACAAAAGAAGCTATTTTGCATATTTTTGTTGGTAACCAAACAGTTAAATGCATAATTTTCATTCAAGTATACCCTTTTTATTATATAGATGTAATATTTTCTTAATTCTATTTTTATTTATTTTCATTTAAAACACTTATTAATACACAATACCTTGTTAACTTAATGGCTGTACTGTGTTCTGCACTGTTACACCATTTTAAGACAAATGGATTTGTTGTGTTATCATATTCAAGAGATTATAAGTTAGATGCAGCCTTTTATGGGTTTGCATAAAATGTTCTTCGACTTTTATGGATGATAACTTTGTTTACGGATAAAGATTGATCTGTTGAAAACAGTTATTTTGAGTTCAATGCCAAATGATCTCCTCCTATTCATATTTGACATTGAAGGGGTGAATACAACATATTTGGCTGCACATTCAAATACACTATTAACATGACTATATGCATGTAACCATAACCATTCAGAACAATGGGTGGGTTTTCTTTAATGTTTCTTAATGTAACTGTTGCAAGTGTAATTGTTTGCTTGTTTGTTTGTTTGTTCATTCATTTATACCTGTGTGGACCTTCACCATGTGATGTAGTTAAGATGTGTGAATGGAAATGGCTGTGTTATGATGGCAGGACTATTGAGGTTGTTTCAAATGGGATAATTAGTATTTTACCGCTTTGGAAGTAAAGGTAAACAATTTACCTTGCACATTTGATGTACTGTATGCATTTAAAAAACAAAATGTTTTAACACTTCATACTTAATGTGTTGCAATAAACAATGTAGACAAGATGGCTAGACAGCCACACTAACCATAAGAACCTATGACTTGTGTAACATCTAGTCTTGAGTAACAAGATTGTTGTGTCTTCAGGACATATGTGACAGAAAAGACAATACTTGAGCATCTTGCTAAACTCTGTGTGAACAGTGTGTCATCCCACAGTGCTTCTCTTCTGAAGAATTCTGGCATTGGTTCTTGTCTAACTTCCTAATTATGATAGACGTGGTCAAATGAACCTAAATGAACCTCTTTGCTGTTGTTCTTCTTCATATGTCATTAGCAGATGAGTCCAAAGTGTGGGAAAGTATGTACATGTGTGAAGTCTTGCATAGAGGCCATAAGTCAGAAAAGTATTAATCTAAAGTATAAAACCTAGTCTAAAGTCATAGTCAGTGTTGGGAAGGTTACTTTGGAAATGTAATGGGTTACAGATTACAAGTTACACTATTTAAAATGTAATAGTAGTGCAACCTTTTAACAGATTACTTTTGATTACTTTTTTATTACTTTTCTAAATTTCTAATGAATGTTTATTTTCAACTGTTAATTATTTTCAAACATTTACACCACACAGGGTTAACCTTACAGCAGTGCTCAACACTGTCAGACTTTCACCATCTTTCATGACTTGAATTAAGATGATTGGAATGGGGAATATATATATATATATATATATATATATATATATATATATATATATATATATATATATATATATATATATATATATATATATATATATATATATATATAGGCCGAGAAAGCACACTCATACACCCAAAACATATTCTGAAACATGGACATCTCTATTTTTTTTTTTTTTTGTATGAGCTTCACATAAAACATTTTTTAAATCCTTAAGTTGGGGACATGCAAAATACTCAAAGTTATCTCCTGAACTGCAACTTCACTTCCATTTTTCTTTTCATTTTATTTATTTTGCCCTGATTTCTATTACTCTAATGACTTTAATACTCAAGATTTAACAAAACATTACTTTCTAAATTGCCTACGTTTCAAAATTAGTAATCACAACAATATATGTATAAAACAATCCTAGTACTGAACATGAGTCATGTTTTTACCATGTTTTGTGTAACCAAGTTTTTTTTTTTTTTTTTTTTTTTTTCGCAAATAAATTACAGTTTGTATTTATTTTAAATACAAAATTCATAAATAAACTATGGTTAGTGTAGCAAAAACCATGGTTAATGTTTGATAACCATGGCATACCATACATTTATTTTCATAAGGGTTGTGTTGTTGTCTGCCCTTGCTCCCCCTAAACCTATTATAAAATATGATTATTTTTCTGCTAAATTATTACTGTAACATTACAACAGATAATAATGATTTCCTTTATACAATATTTTGAGTGATTGTGAACAATGGGCTGCTGCTGCTTAACTAAGTGAACAAAGGCAAAACTAGAATAGCATATAGCTGAAACTGACCTGCACTTGAAACCCTAAACAGAAGTGTCAGTTCTCTGCTCCAGCTCTCTCTCGCATTGATTACTCAGAGTCTGATCCAAACCATTTGGCGGAGGCGAGGAGAGCATGCGAGCTGAACCATTGCAGTCATGACTAACCGATTCATGACTTATTAAAGATTTAGCTTATCAAATGGCGGATTCAGAAATAATTGCTTTAGTACATTCGGCGTGCAATTATACAACAATATAGTTAAAATAGTGGGCCAAATCAGCTGCCAGGCCATCGGGAACAATGGCAAAGGCAAACCCTCCTAACGAAATTTAAATTATTCATTTTCATTTTGCAACATACGTTGCACAAATGTATTGGAAAATGTAAATGTAAATACAGAAATGCATTGCAATTTTACATATTGCATTGTCCTTTTGCATATTACATTCCAAATTGGATATTGCTACCCATATGCTTCCATACTTATAAAACTACATAAAAAGAAGAAACCTACCTTTTCCAAAATTTGGAAGGTGGTCAGACTTGTTCTGATCTTTCTTTTGTGTCCAGTTTGTATAGATGTGGACAAACAGCACTATGACTGCAGTCAGCAGAAGAACACACAGCAGAACCAAACACACTACAGCTGCTCTGTAGTTTCTGATCCTCACTGAAATAAAGGTGAAATATAAGAAATGAAATGTTAAATTGACCATATATCTGTAAGTATGTTTTTTTTACACTGGACAAATTTGTTGTGGTCCGAATTCAAATACAATTGTTTCTAACAAGGATTAAAATATTTCAATCAAAACGTTGCATCCACTTTTACAATGAATTCTATTTCTCGTAGTTTAAATCTGTTATAAGTATCATATCTTGCCATTTTGCTTATGCTACTTTGTTTAAAGGGGTCAAAGACCACTTATAAGTAGTATTAATAATAATATTATCTCAAATAGCCATAAGATCAGATCAGATGAATGTGTAATATGACACATTTGCTTTGAACTATGTGGTGTTCATTGTGTGTTATAAATCTAATATAAATACGGGTTTCATAGAAAGTGATACCAAGTATTTTTCAAGATATTTAAAAATGTTTGCTGCATGGTTAATAACAAAACTCATATAAAATTGCGTTTTGATAGGAAAAAATAGTCGTGTAGGCTGTATGTTACAAATTTTATTAGTAGCCTACATTTAGAAATAATTTAGGCAAAAATGCCATAAAGCTAAATGTTTTAAACAATATTAACACAACTAGGCTATTAGTTCCTTTCTCTCAAAAACAAATCCCCTAAAGTTAAAGTCATCATGAAATCAGAATTTTAAATTCTTATTTTTTTATGGACTACTGCAGTGTTTTATATACATATATACTCAGAATCAGAATGAGCTTTTTTGCCAGGTATGTTTACACATACGAGGAATTTGTTTTGGTGACAGAAGCTCCGCAGTACAACAGAATGACAGCGACAGAACATAAAACACATAATAAAAGAATAAAAAATACAAATAAGTAGATAGTGAATGACAATATACAAATGACAATTGTAGGCAGGTATATTACAAAATGCAGTTATGTATGTACATATATATTGTGTGCAAAATTTAAGTGTATACTAAGTATGTGTGTTAGATAAATAAAGTGTATGTGTATATAAATATAAAGTGTAGTGTGTTCGCCGTTATTATCAGCTGTTCATAAGATGGATTGCCTGAGGGAAGAAACTGGTCCTGTGTCTGGTTGTTCTAGTGCTCAGTGCTCTGTAGCGTCGACCAGATGGCAACAGTTCAAAGAGGGAGTGTGCTGGATGTGAGGGGTCCAAAGTGATTTTGACAGCCCTTTTTCTCACTCTGGATAAGTACAGTTCTTGAATAGAAGGGAGGGTTGTACCGATGATTCGCTCAGCAGTCCGGACTACCCTCTGTAGTCTTCTGAGGTCAGATTTAGAAGCTGAGCTGAACCAGACAGTTACTGAAGTGCAGAGGATGGATTCAATGATGGTGGAGTAGAACTGTTTCAGCAGCTCCTGTGGCAGGTTAAACTTCCTCAGCTGGCGGAGGAAGTACAACCTTTGCTGGGCCTTTTTCACAATGGAGTCAATGTGAATGTCCCACTTCAGGTCCTGAGAGATGGTGGTTCCCAGGAACCTGAATGACTCCACTGCAGTCACAGTGCTGTTCATGATGGTGAGTGGGGGGAGTGCAGGGGGGTCTCTCCTGAAGTCCACGATCATCTCCACTGTTTTGAGCGTGTTAAGCTCCAGGTTGTTGAGACTGCACCAGACAGCCAGCTCTTTTACCTCCTGTCTGTAAGCAGACTCGTCACCGTCCTGAATGTGGCCGATGAGTGTGGTGTCGTCTGCAAACTTCAGGAGCTTGACAGAGGGGTCCTTAGATGTGCAATCGTTGGTGTACAGGGAGAAGAGCAGTGGGGAGAGAACGCAGCCCTGGGGAGCTCCGGTGCTGATTGTACGGGTGCTGGATGTGTATTTTCCCAACCTCACTAGCTGCTGCCTGTCTGTCAGGAAGCTGTTGATCCACTGACAGACGGAGGTGGGCATGGAGAGCTGATTTAGTTTGGGCAGGAGGAGGTTTGGGATGATCGTGTTGAAGGCCGAGCTGAAGTCCACAAACAGGATCCTCACATAAGTCCCCGGTCTGTCTAGGTGTTGCAGAACATAATGCAGTCCAATGTTTAATGCATCGTCCACAGACCTGTTTGCTCTGTAGGCAAACTGAAGAGGATCCAGCAAGGGCCCAGTGATGTCCTTCAGGTGGGCCAGCACCAGTTTTTCAAATGACTTCATGACTACAGACGTTAGAGCCACAGGCCTGTAGTCATTTAGTCCTGTAATTTTGGGTTTCTTAGGGATGGGGATGATGGTGGAACGTTTGAGGCATGAAGGGAGTTCGCACAGCTCCAGCGATCTGTTGAAGATCTGTGTGAAGAAAGGGGCCAGCTGGTCAACACAGGATTTCATACAGGCTGGTGTAACACAATCTGGGCCTGGTGCTTTTTTCCTTTTCTGCTTCCGGAAGACCTGGCGCACCGCATCCTCGCTGATCTGAATTGCAGGTGCCCCACCTGAGAGGGGGGATGCAGGAGGTGTGAATGGTGAGAGTGCTTGATTGGAGAGGTGTTCAGGATGGGTTGCAGGAGCTGTTAATGGTGTGAACGGTTGTTTGGAGAGGCATTTGGGGCTGGTTGCAGGAGTTGTGAATGTTGTGAATGGTTGTGTGGGGAGGCGTTCAGGGCAGGTGATGGGTGTTCTTTCAAACCTGCAGTAAAACTCGTTCAGATCGTCTGCCAGTCGTTGATTCTCTACAGTGCTAATCATTAAAACACTCCTCTTCATAGTTTTTTTTTTTTTTTCAAAATGACTCATCTTCTTTTCCGGTCACTGCCTATGGCGTAAGGGCAAATCAGAGAAAACATGACAAGTAACATTTTTGCCTTGTTTTCCTTTCCGGAAACCCTGCAAGAGCGGGAAAATTCGGACAACATGCTTGATAAGATAACATTTGATTTATGATACCCTGAGCCAGGACAATATCTGATTGGCCAAGACAACATTTGAGGTGTGGTCAACAGGCCAGTTTAAATACTTAGGACAACCATAAAATCTTGCTTTTAGTTTTAGCTTTGCTTTTGCTATCAGTGATGCCAGCTTTTAGTTTGCTTTTAGCTTTTAGCTTTTAGCTTGCGTTTATCTTCTGCTCTTAGTCATGCTTGCTTTTAGTTTGCTTTTAGCTTTGCTTCTTAGCTTTTAGCCATTCTGTTAGTCATCACTGTTCTTTGAGTGTGGTTCCAGCGTGCTTCGGCCTGCACGCCTGCTGTTACTTAGCCCCGATGAGAAGAAATACCGCCTAGTCTCGTCAAACTTTACTTTTCTTTCTGTATGAGAGTTTTGTGTTCTGAGTTAAGTTTTGTAGCGCCGGTCGTTGAGTCCGACCTCGACTGCCCGTTCAATTTCGATTGATTCAACTCAGCATCATCAGCCAACGCCAAACCACGGGCTTCCCAAGACGTCACTTCAACGACTACTGAACTTCCAGGCAATCAGCAACAAAAAAGAGAAGTATTGAAAAGAGAAGTATCTTGTGTTTTGTGCTTACAAGTTAATGTCTTAAACTGCCAATCTTGTTACTGTGCTAATTGATAGTGTTTTCACTAAACTTTGGATATTAATGTCCAGTGCAGATTTAATGTTAAACAGCTCGTTCAGTGAATCGCAGCACGTCTCAGTGATCAGCCGTGAAACAGTGATTCTGTTTAAATTCCCTTTAAAATCTTAAATGATTCCCTTTGAGCTAAATTGACCTGTTTCCCTTACATTTGTGAATCTGTGTTCTACTGCTCTATCATGCAATTTTAGCTGGTTTCAAGCAGCATAATATATAAGCTAAATTTGTGGAGGTTCATGGCATATTCTCGGATAAACTAACACCAGGGCATTGACTTGTCACAAGGGAGCACAGGGGTTTGACTCGTTGGACATCAACATCTTATTTGCATAGGCCGTACTACTTGAAATCATGATTGGTTGACTGCAAAATTCACATATTAAATCGAATGATAAAATAACGTCGTAAAACGGTTAATGGTCATTTAAAATTTTCTGGTTATGTTCTTGTCAAAATTTAGTTTGTTTCTGGTTTCCGGATTTGTTCCTTGAACTGATTCAGATCACTGGTTACGAGTGCTTTCTTCAGAGTTGGTCTAAAGTCCCATCTTCTCATACTAAAGGCACATATTACTCTAGGTACTTGAGTTTGAGTTTGCTTTCACATTCACATAAATCACACCAACCAAACTCAGGCCAGCTCTGTATGATGGATGTATATAGCAAGTCTTAGGTTCAGTACCCTGGTGATCTCCCAGGTTTGCATGACAGCTTTCAGCAATTTTGTGTGCTGTACAGACCATGACTTGTTCAAACCTAAATTGACATTTGCTATTTTAGTAAAATGAGTTTCAGTACCTGTGTTTTGAGTTGTTCTGTGTTTCTGGATGTCCATGTACTCTTTTCCAGTATTGGCATCTCTGCTCTGAATATTAATTTCTTCATATTCTTCTTCCATTCCATGTTTCCTAGAAATGTTTATATTGCCATAAGACATATTCAGTCTGCTTGAGTTGAGTGTGAGATTATTAGAAGTTGTTGCTTCAAGTAGACTGGACCGCTCTGAACTTCTGCTTTATGGTTTTTACTTTTATAAGGCACCACTGTGGTCATGTGACAATGTTCAGGAGCTGTTTGTGTTTTTTGTTTGATTTTTCTGGAATTGAATTCATTTTGACTATGGATGTGAGAGTCATCTTTAGGTGACTGTCTTTAGGTGATGCTTCTTAAATGACTCTTATGGCGGGATTTCTTCTTCTGTGTATTCTGACCATTTGAACCGTCAATTTTAATCATAACTAGATAGTTCACCTAAAAAAATGTTCTTTCTGATATACATTTTTAATTATATAGATGTAATATTTTCTTCATTCTATTTATTTGTATTTATTTATTTTCATTTAACACACTTTAACACACTAAGAATGAAAATACCTGCATGTTCAATAATAAGTAAATAAATAAACAAACAAGCATGGTTGCAGCCTACAAATGATACGTATTTAAAGAGCCACACCGATGGGAAATCAAAAATTACCTGTATTACAGTGTATGATGTAGCTGTCCATCTGTGTAAACAATGTGCAAAGTAATTCAACCAAAAAGTACACGATTTATAAAGTTATTGGCTTCTAAAGTAAGGAGTCGACTCTGAATCGCTGAAACGAGTCGTTATAGATTTCAAATCTTTTGCCCATCTCTATGTACGTCACTAGGAACACTTTGCATAATAATCTCCGCCTACCGTCTCGGGAGAAACGGAACTCTGATCTGCCCCACCCCCCACACAGACGCTCTGTTTGGTGTGAGAGCATCATGTCGAGGAGACAGTGTGTTTTTAATTGTAAAGGCAAGTTTGTTTTATTTTCACTGCCAAAGAATGAAAATCAGAAGAACCAATGGCTAAAATTCATTTTTACCACAATACTAGAGCAGTACAACAAATCCCTTTTGTTGTGTTCACAACATTTCACTGATGACTGCTTTTCTAATCTCGGTGAGTACAGCTGGATTTTTAAAGCGTTTGGCCATAAAAGATGGTTCATTACCAACTTTATTTAGAACAACGAGCATCTCCGAATCACAACACGAAGTATGATTATGAAGTTATGTGTCTGTTTTCTCCCGAGCGTCTTATCAGTATGTGTGCTGTCTGCAGCCTGTCTGCGCTGATCGTAATGTACAAACACGTCATTAAAATGAAGTGTAACTCCGTGAATACTCAACGAAGAGACATGAGAGAGATATCTATAGAAAGCTTGACATGTCTGCTTTAAAACTAAACAAGTGCTGCCAAAAACAAATATTCTGTGATAAAGTAATCCATATGAAAACAACGCGATGTCTGTTTTTCATGTCTCCCTTCGTTATATCTAATGTGACCACGCCCCCGTGCTGAACGCGCTATTCAGATTCAAACTGAAGTGTGCGACTTGAATACACCCACACAGAAGAAAAAGCAGCGAGACTGTTCAAGTTTTTTATTTTACTGTTTGCTTTGCGGTGAGAGGAATAAGACATAATTCACCCCAAACAGATGCTAACGCATAGTTTACCGTGGAGGTGTGTGCGGAACAACCAATCCAAACTGCTTATGTTAGGGATGCACCGATTGACCGGCCATAAATCGGAACCGGCCGGTTTTTGATTAAAATACGCGATCGGCAACCGGCCGGTTTTTGGTCTATTTTCGGCCGATTTTTCCAGAAGTGCGCTCGCGTGCACATACTACATTGTAATGGTTCGCTATGTCATTTGTGTGGAAGTATTTCGAAATCTGTGCGCAGGACACAAGCAGCCGATCAGAACTGGAAATGCAGAGCTTCATGTCTGAGGCACAGATAGCAGGAAGCGATCAGCCGTTGGTGTGCTGGTGCACAAATAAGAGCCCCTTTCCTGTGCGCACTAAAGCTGTGCGAGCATATACTGTACCGGACCGGTCCACGCCCTGAACACGAGTAGACCGTGAAGAGATGTTCAGATCAACTTCTCACGTGTTGGATGAGAAACGAAACGGACTAAACTGTGACAAAACTGTTTTTTTTTTTTTTTTTTGTAAAGTAGAACTTGCATACACGTTTGAAAAGCCAGAAGTAAACGTCAGTTCTGTATAGGATGATTATTTTTATTTTACCTTGAAATTACATAGACTTAATTTGATTTAAAAATCACCATGTAGCACATTCAAAGTGTTTCATTCATCCAATATTTTTTTTTTAGGTTAATGATTCAAATCTATATTTTTTTACTTCAGACAATAAATTATTTATTTTTCATTGGCTCAAGTAAATAAATATAGATGTGAATCATTTCCCTACATTTTTTTTTTTTTTTTATGAAATACTTTTTGCATCTTTGTTTTATTTGCACCAACATTATTTGATTTTAACATTTTGGAATAATGTATTTATATAGCATACTTTTGTTTAGTCTAACTGGTAAAGACCTTTTTTTTATTTAAAAGCAAATTTAAAAACTAAAACAAATACTGAACGCTGATTAAGAAACATCTTATTGAATGTGTGTTGATTTTGTTGTTTGGATTGTAGACCTATGCAGTTGTTGCCTTTAATTCACATGGTTACAGTTAATCTTTTAATTTAAGGCCTGTTCTCTGTAGTTTCAGCACAATTCAAAAACATAAGCTAAATGCTGATGTCTATATCATCCATGTTTGTATTGATTGTAGTCTTTTTGCTGTGCAGTTACTGCTGTTAATTTCAGATGGTTATGGTTATTCTTTTCAATAGCCAAAAGCCAGTTTGGCAAATTCAATACCAAATAAACATCTTGTTTATGCATATTTTCCTTCTTTCTTGTTTGTTGAAAGATAATTTTTAAAAAATCGGTATCGGAATCGGCCATGAAAAATCATGATCGTGCATCCCTACTTATGTTAGTTGACCCATCAGAACACAGTGTGCTACCGAAAGGTGGGGTTTAAGGAAACTGAATCTTTTGAACAGCTTCGCGCGAACCGTTTGGAGATCTCTGAGAATTGAGGTCATTTTAAAATGATATTTTGACAAAATGATAATGTTTTTTAACCTTGGATGGATTTAAAAATATTGTACAGGACTTATAAACAGTGATAGGAAGCTTAGAATTTTCATCTTACTGGCTCTTTAAATAATCATATATAAAAAAAGAAAAGAAAAAAGAAAGAAAATTAAAAAAAAAAGCATGGGACAAATAAATGCAGAACAGGTTCACATAGGACACTATTAACATGACTACTGTATATGTATGAAACCATTCAGAAAAATTTGGGCACAAATGGGTTAAGCACAAAGGGTGGGTTTTCTTTAATGTTTCTTCATGTTAATGTGGCAGGAGTAATTGTTTGCTTGTTTGTTTGTTTGTTTGTTCATTCATTCATACCTATGTGCACCTTCACCATGTGATGTAGTTAAGATGCTGTGTTGTGATGGCAGAACTTTTGGGGTTGTTTTAAATGGGATAATTAGTATGTTACCGCTCTGTAAGAAAAAGAGAAAGAAGTACAATATACAATTAATTATAGCTTAAAGTCCTGTAATATTAGAAGAACACGCCGCAGAACCATTGTGTGATCTTCACACAATCACTTACTGAACACCACAGACATGATGTTAAATGAAAGAACACATGCAAACTGGGATGATTTTCCATAAAAAAAATGACTGTGATAACCTGTACGCTGATGTGGTTGCTGTGTGTTTGTCTCTGTCCATAAGTCAGAAACTTACACACAGTCTGCATTCTCATAGATGACCACTGTCATCTTAGCTCTGTTCATCTTCATCCTCTCAGACTCAGCTCCGATCACATTGTAATACATATCATCAGACATTTCTATTTAGATGTTTTTGACATCAGTGCCATGTTCCTGTGTAGATGCACTTGCCTTATTTTTAAAGCTAGCGAGAACCAAACTTGAGGTCAATGCATGACAACTAAATGGAAGTTACAATATTCTTTCATTCCCTATTGTGATGTATGTCTAAGTGAAATGGCTCTTTAAACAAGAGAAAGTTTATGACGGGACATGATTTTGGCGTGGAGGGGGAAGATGTGTTTGCGTGAGTAAATGTAATACTTTATAATCTCAAAATGTGTGTATATAATCGATAGATAAGTTCTTCTCATTTGAAAAACATGCTGCCGCTGCTATTAGACTGTCCTCAGTCAGTAAGAGCTGAAACTTATAGAGATATGGAGACAAAAACACTACTGCATGAGTCCTTGTTTTTATTATTAACTTGAAATTTCAGCGATATGATATAACATTGTCAATAATGATGGTTTCACTCTCTTTTGCCAATGAAAATGGTTCTAAACAAAGTAAAACTGTTGCAATTCTTCAAGCAATACACAGCATTATTATGTTTCATTTCTGAAAGATGGGAATATGCATGAAAATTATATGCAGATTAAATTATGCATCTTTGAATGGGCATGACGCCTCTGGCTGCCACCCCTAATATACAGTATATATATATAATTATAACATTTGTACACTGCTTATCTTTTACATTTTACATTGGTGTTAGTTTAAGGTTTTTTTAAGAGCTTGATGTAATTATTATAAATGCTAACCACATCTTGTTCTTGAGAAGTTACTGAGACCACAACCAGACTACACAGAATGAAGAAACGTATCCTTTTTACAAAGAACTGAAAGTTGATTTATTATCTGGTTTCTCTCGTTTAACAGAGGTTGGTGATCTTGGTTAGTAGCTGATTTCTCTCTTCTGTGTAGTTTGTGTTGTTTCTATGGATGTGGACACAGCACTATGACTGCAGTCAGCAGAAGAACACACAGCAGAACCAAACACACAACAGCTGCTCTGGAGCTTCTGACCTTCACTGAATCACTTCCTGAAAATGACAGATATTTTCTAAAAATTGCGACGTCACCAGAATGATACAAATCTTGGTGTCTTTTTGCATCGCTTGCTATGTGATCACAAACACAAAAAAATCTTGACTTGATTTGAAAAAGTAAAATGGTCAATAAAAAATAATAATAATATAAATCAACATAAATAAATAAATAGCCGGCATAGCAATTGTGTGTGTGTGTGTCATCAACAATTCAATGAAAGGGTGAGATTCTAAAACATCAAGGGTGTAAAGTAGACATACACATACACAAGTACTTGTTTGAACTATTTTGTAGTATCCTAATGTCAAAATTAATTTATGGAGACTTTTAATTAGACAGCAGCAAAAAAAAAAAAAAAAAAAAAAAAAAAACATCAGGAGCCATTCCTTTCAGTTAAGTATAGGCAACTGAGCCTACAGTTCACACAGGCTTACCAAAACTGGACCATAGAAGTTTTGAAAAAGGTTTCATGGTCTGATGAGACTCGATTTCTTCTGAGACAATCTGATGACCGGGTCAGAATTTGGCATAGACAACAATAAATCCTTCCTTCCTTATATCAGAGATTCAGGCTGCTGCTGGTAGTGTAATGGGGTGGGGAACATTTAGTTTTTTGGACATGTTGGGCCCCTTTGAGCATTGTTTAAATGACACAGTCTATTTAAGTATTGTTACTGATCATGTCAATACCTTTATGACCACAGTGTCCCTACAGTATCTTGTAATGGCTTCTTTCAGCCAGAAAACACGCCATGTCACATAGTTCTAATCGTCTCAAACTGGTTTCTTGAACATGACAATGAGTCAACTACACAAATGGCCTTCACAAACACCCGATCTCAGTCCAATAGAGCAGCTTTGGGATGTGCTTGAACAGGAGATTTGTATCATGAATATGCAGTTGACAAATCTGCATGATATTGTCATGTCATATGGACCAAAATCTCTTAAGAATGTTTCTAGCACATTATTGAATCTATACCATTATGAATTAAGTCAGTTCTGAAGGCAAAAGGGGGTGTAACCCGGCCTGACAAGATACCTAATAAAGTGCCTTGGTGAGTGTATATGTATATAGTGATTGAGTGTGTTCTCTTATTATTAAATAAGGACAAATTGAGAAATATTACACACAAGACCTTGCATTGGGTTTTTTTTTTATTTGATTTATAATTAAAATATAAATATAAATATAATTTAAATTGTTCTATAAATTGATTAAAATGAGCATCAAAGATTCATAAAAAATAATAAGAACAGTAGCCCCAAATCTTTTTACTGTTTTTCACATTACAACAAATCTATTTGGTTACTGCTTTACTTAGGATGAACATAGTTGAAGCAACAGCTTTTTTAAACCTCTTAATTCCTCTCACAAATCCATACAAAGGTATAATGACATGGATTATCAGCCCAGCTATACTGAGATACAGCACAGTCCTCATTTCTTCCACCATTGGGCTCACTGGTCCCCCAGAAACTCCGGATGCTACAACAGATCATCAGTAAAACAGCTCAATTTTATCTGTCATATAATATATGTGGCTGAAGGGACTGAAAATGTTTGAAAGTTAATGCATGAATGCATTGATATTGCTTGCAAATAGATTATGGTTTAAATTGTATGGTTTAACAGTGTGACAGAGAACTGAGACGAAGCTGCTCACCTAGAGGTCAGTGTGCTGCCATCAACCCACTTCCAGTCCCCTTCTTTATAACTGTCAGTCAGACCAATCCACAACATGTTTGCACTAGTTATGGTGGTGATAAATTCCTAGAATGAAAAATGATACATTTAGACCATAAGCATTATTCATCACTGATTCAAACACAATCTTTCACCCACTTGTTCCTCTTTGTTGTTTATGATGACCAGATCTGCTCCTCTCTGCAAACAGACTTGTCTGCTTTCAGTCCAGTTCTTCCACTCAGAGGAAATGTAGTAGGAACTCTGCTTGTATGCTATCCATTTAGGGCTGTTAGAGCACTGATCTGTTCAAGAAAGAAATTCACCTAAACATTTATGGTAACACTTTCTATGAGGCTTTATAATGAATGCATAATGCATTATAACAAACCCTGAAAATATGTTATATCATCTCATGGATATTCATAAAAACAGTTTTAATATATTATAATTTTTACTTTATTTGTGGTTATAGCTTTTAAGAGTATGATGATTAATAACACAATGAACATGTTGCATCCACTTTTTCAATGGATTATATTTCTCATAGTTATAATGTATTATAAGTCTCTTATCTTTCCATTTTTCTGATGCTACTTTACTTAAAGTGCCCAAAGACCCCTTATAAGTCATAATAATATTAACAACAACTTTTTTTTTCTTCTCTCAAACAGCCATAAGATCATATAATATATCAGATGAATGTGGAATATGATACATTTGCTTTGGAATTTTTTTTATTGTAATATCAGTTTGATTAATCAACATTAGCTCCACAGAAACACTCAAACAGCACTCAACATCTAACCAATCACAAGCTGTAGTAAGATACTGTGCTGATCTGAAATAAACCGTGTCAAGATATGATTATCTTATATTGTAAATTAAGTAGATTTAATATGGTGCTAATTGTGTGTTATAAATAATCATACTCTTAAACTTATAACAACAAATACGTAAGTAAGTATTATGATGTATTATAATTGTTGTTATGATTATTCATGAGTTGATATAACATATAAGTTTTTTTTTTATAATGCATTATGCATTCATTATAATGTCTTAAAAATACCCTTATAATGTATTTTAAATACGGGCTTCATAGAAAGTGTTACCAAATTCATTTTCACCCAAAAATTAATTTACTGAAATAAGATCAGGCCGTCCAATATGTAGATGTGTTTGTTTCTTCATCCGAACAAATTTTGGAGAGGTTGACCATTACTTATGTGGTTTATACTTATTCGGATGCAGGGGCAGATCTACCACCCTAAAAGAAAGTCTTGCCACCCCTGCTGCCACCCCAGTTGGCACCAACGAATTAAAAGTTATGGCCAATTAGAAAATTTACGAGCGCGAATCTCCAATGTCCGACTGCAGTGAATGCAGCAGCACGAGAAGACGCCAGCGGCAAGAGACCATAGACAGTATGCAAGAGACTGATTTGTTTGGAAAACGTTCTCATTGTGCGCGAAGCGAGGGAACCATGAGACACAGGATGAAAGAGGTAAAAATGGATTATCTATCTATCTATCAAGAAATGAAGCTTTAATGAAAGCACAGACTTTGAGATGATAAATAGCTAACGTTACAGTGGTGTAATGTTAGTCTACTATGTGATACGTTACCCACTTTTAAAAAGCGTGAGGATACATAACTTTGTTTTGTGTCAGAACTTTCACACTTCCATTCATAAATTCATCCCTTCTGTGTTTGGAAAGCGGATTGAATCGCGGAATTCAGTACCAAATGGAAATTGCTGTATAAAGCAGAACGTCACGGAATTCGGCCATTTTGAATGAATAAATCAAAAGTAGAGATGTACATTTAATCAAATCTCGATATGGACTGGTGTCTGTGAATATTAAAGGTGTTCAGTACCGTCGCTCCCTACAAGCAGAGTACTACAAAGAGGAACCACTTGTAAATTTTTTACATATTTTACTTTAAATTGGTTTTAAATTCTTTCATGTTGTCCACTCTATGTGCACTAGAATTACTCTTGATGTACAAATACCTAGGAATACTAACCAGATATTTCTGTAACATGTAGCAACTACAAAAAAGACCAAAAAAACTCACCCACTTGACCAAGACATCTCTGAAGATCATTTTTCTCCCATTTTAGCTGATCTCTTTCATTGGTCAGGTTTGTGTTCTTGAGTGTCAGCTTCTCTCTCTCATTGGTCAGATTTCCATTCTTAGATAAGAGCTGTTGTCTCTCTTGAGTGAAGATGACACACAGCACTATGACTGCAGTCAGCAGAAGAACACACAGCAGAACCAAACACACAACAGCTGCTCTGGAGCTCCTGCTCTTCACTGAATCACTTCCTGAAGAACAAACATGCTGCTATTCTCTATGCTCTTAACACAGCACCCTTCATTAAAAAGCATGACAACTTAGTAAATGCTTCTACCTTTAAGCCAGTATTGACAAATTGCTGATAGAATGTTGTGTGATGAAATGTATTCTTAGTAAGTCTCAGTACCTGTGAGTTCAGATGACTGGATTCTCGTTGCGTTACTGTTTGTGGTTTCTTGTCCAAATTTTCCTTTCGTAACATCAGTATTTTCATAAACATCATCAATGCTTTTATGAGTGATTTTTCCATCCTCTTGGAACATTTTCCAAGTTTTTCTTGCTTCTATATTTTCAATCACCTACTGAAAGTATCAGTGTTGTCAAGATGCTGACGATCTAACACTAGTTCTCTTCTGGAGTGGACTGTGTTGTGATCCTCATCGATGTTGGTGTGGCCAGTATTAATACAGAAAGGAACTGTTTTTTTTATTATTATTATTATTTATGAAAAGGTACTTATGCATAATGGTACTTCAGCTCACCACAGAACTTCACCCTAAATATTGTTGATTGTTTTCATTTAAATGAGATTCAAATGCACATGTTGTTTCAGAATCAGTCAGTATCTACATGAAGTCTTCAGAGACTTGTTCAGTTTAAGGGGGTTTGAAAACACGTATGTTTCCAAACATGTATAAATGCACACACATACAGTATATTTTTTTAAAATATACCCATGTATTTCCATGTATATGTTTATAGTCATATAATTGATATTATATAAATATTGTAAGTCTATAAATTTTCCTTAAATATATACATGTTTGGATTTATTTATACCTAATAAATATACACAGTACACACACATATATTTTGTAAATGAAAATGTTTACTTTGGATGTGATTAATCGCAATTAATCATTTGACAGCTCTGATTTAAAAGTTTTTTTTTTTAATAATTTAAGTTTAGTGTTAGGGTTTACATTATTCCAAACACAGAGATTGTATTTGTATTTATTAACTGATTCATTATGCAATCACAAGTAAAACAAAGACCCAAACTACCCAAATATTAGTAATACATTTTTCTCTAATAAATATTAAATGTAATAATGTAAAACGCTCTTCTCACAGACCCATTTAAAAACAGAATTACATGGATAATCAGCCCATCTTTGATTATTTAGAGCACAGTTCTCTCCTCTTTGTCCATTTGGCTCTGTAGACCACCAGAACCTGCATCAACAGATCGGCATTAGATGTTTTTGTGTTTGATATGATACTGACTGTGAGAATAATTTATTACATAATAATAAGTTCAGGTCAGTGATTTCTCACTCAGAGGTCAGTGTGCTTCCATCAACCCATTTCCAGCTGCCCTCCACTTCAATGTCAGTCAAACCAATCCAGACTTGGGCACCACCAGAAATGGTATTAACAAATTCCTTAGAAGATTAAACAATAACACATTTCTATTATAAACTAACACATTTCATTACTCATCCAGCTAAACAACACACACAGTTTCTCTTCCTCACTTGTTCCTCTGTGTTCTTTATGATGATCAGATCTGCTCCTCTCTCTGTACAGTATCTTCTGCTTTCAGTCCAGCTCTTCATCTCAGAGGAAATGTAGTAAAAACTAAATTCATGGTAAATCCATCCATCTGTGAAAACAAATGTAACTATATAAAATGTATACTCTAAAACATGCTTTGTTCTTGTTTTAATATAATTTATAATTACCCATTTCATGAAGACTTTTCAAAATATCTTCCAGTTTAACTGGTCTCTTTGTTTAATCAGATTGTTATTCTTGACTATTATATCATCCCTTTCATTTGTCATATTTATGTTCTTGTTTAGTAGCTGGTCTCTCTCTTCTGTGAGCTCTTATGGCCAATTAGAAAATTTACGAGCGCGAATCTCCAATGTCCGACTGCAGTGAATGCAGCAGCACGAGAAGACGCCAGCGGCAAGAGACCATAGACAGTATGCAAGAGACTGATTTGTTTGGAAAACGTTCTCAGTGCGCGCAAAGCAAGGGAACCATGATACACAGGATGAAAGAGGTAAAAAAAGGATTATCTATGCATCTATCAAGAAATGAAGCTTTAATGAAAGCACAGACTTTGAGATGATAAATAGCTAACGTTACAGTGGTGTAATGTTAGTCTATTACGTGATACGTTACCCACTTTTAAAAAGCGTGAGGATACATAACTTTGTTTTGTGTCAGAACTTTCACACTTCCATTCATAAATTCATCCCTTCTGTGTTTGGAAAGCGGATTGAATCGCGGAATTCAGTACCAAATGGAAATTGCTGTATAAAGCAGAACGTCACGGAATTCGGCCATTTTGAATGAATAAATCAAAAGTAGAGATGTACATTTAATCAAATCTCGATATGGACTGGTGTCTGTGAATATTAAAGGTGTTCAGTACCGTCGCTCCCTACAAGCAGAGTACTACAAAGAGGAACCACTTGTAAATTTTTTACATATTTTACTTTAAATTGGTTTTAAATTCTTTCATGTTGTCCACTCTATGTGCACTAGAATTACTCTTGATGTACAAATACCTAGGAATACTAACCAGATATTTCTGTAACATGAAGCAACTACAAAAAAGACCAAAAAAACTCACCCACTTGACCAAGACATCTCTGAAGATCATTTTTCTCCCATTTTAGCTGGTCTCTTTCATTGGTCAGGTTTGTGTTCTTGAGTGTCAGCTTCTCTCTCTCACTGGTCAGATTTCCATTCTTAGATAAGAGCTGTTGTCTCTCTTGAGTGAAGATGACACACAGCACTATGACTGCAGTCAGCAGAAGAACACACAGCAGAACCAAACACACAACAGCTGCTCTGGAGCTCCTGCTCTTCACTGAATCACTTCCTGAAGAACAAACATGCTGCTATTCTCTATGCTCTTAACACAGCACCCTTCATTAAAAAGCATGACAACTTAGTAAATGCTTCTACCTTTAAGCCAGTATTGACAAATTGCTGCTAGAATGTTGTGTGATGAAATGTATTCTTAGTAAGTCTCAGTACCTGTGAGTTCAGATGACTGGATTCTCGTTGCGTTACTGTTTGTGGTTTCTTGTCCAAATTTTCCTTTCGTAACATCAGTATTTTCATAAACATCATCAATGCTTTTATGAGTGATTTTTCCATCCTCTTGGAACATTTTCCAAGTTTTTCTTGCTTCTATATTTTCAATCACCTACTGAAAGTATCAGTGTTGTCAAGATGCTGACGATCTAACACTAGTTCTCTTCTGGAGTGGACTGTGTTGTGATCCTGATCGATGTTGGTGTGGCCAGTATTAATACAGAAAGGAACTGTTTTTTTTATTATTATTATTATTTATGAAAAGGTACTTATGCATAATGGTACTTCAGCTCACCACAGAACTTCACCCTAAATATTGTTGATTGTTTTCATTTAAATGAGATTCAAATGCACATGTTGTTTCAGAATCAGTCAGTATCTACATGAAGTCTTCAGAGACTTGTTCAGTTTAAGGGGGTTTGAAAACACGTATGTTTCCAAACATGTATAAATGCACACACATACAGTATATTTTTTTAAAATATACCCATGTATTTCCATGTATATGTTTATAGTCATATAATTGATATTATATAAATATTGTAAGTCTATAAATTTTCCTTAAATATATACATGTTTGGATTTATTTATACCTAATAAATATACACAGTACACACACATATATTTTGTAAATGAAAATGTTTACTTTGGATGTGATTAATCGCAATTAATCATTTGACAGCTCTGATTTAAAAGTTTTTTTTTTAATATAATTTAAGCTTAGTGTTAGGGTTTACATTATTCCAAACACAGAGATTGTATTTGTATTTATTAACTGATTCATTATGCAATCACAAGTAAAACAAAGACCCAAACTACCCAAATATTAGTAATACATTTTTCTCTAATAAATATTAAATGTAATAATGTAAAACGCTCTTCTCACAGACCCATTTAAAAACAGAATTACATGGATAATCAGCCCATCTTTGATTATTTAGAGCACAGTTCTCTCCTCTTTGTCCATTTGGCTCTGTAGACCACCAGAACCTGCATCAACAGATCGGCATTAGATGTTTTTGTGTTTGATATGATACTGACTGTGAGAATAATTTATTACATAATAATAAGTTCAGGTCAGTGATTTCTCACTCAGAGGTCAGTGTGCTTCCATCAACCCATTTCCAGCTGCCCTCCACTTCAATGTCAGTCAAACCAATCCAGACTTGGGCACCACCAGAAATGGTATTAACAAATTCCTTAGAAGATTAAACAATAACACATTTCTATTATAAACTAACACATTTCATTACTCATCCAGCTAAACAACACACACAGTTTCTCTTCCTCACTTGTTCCTCTGTGTTCTTTATGATGATCAGATCTGCTCCTCTCTCTGTACAGTATCTTCTGCTTTCAGTCCAGCTCTTCATCTCAGAGGAAATGTAGTAAAAACTAAATTCATGGTAAATCCATCCATCTGTGAAAACAAATGTAACTATATAAAATGTATACTCTAAAACATGCTTTGTTCTTGTTTTAATATAATTTATAATTACCCATTTCATGAAGACTTTTCAAAATATCTTCCAGTTTAACTGGTCTCTTTGTTTAATCAGATTGTTATTCTTGACTATTATATCATCCCTTTCATTTGTCATATTTATGTTCTTGTTTAGTAGCTGGTCTCTCTCTTCTGTGAGCTCTTATGGCCAATTAGAAAATTTACGAGCGCGAATCTCCAATGTCCGACTGCAGTGAATGCAGCAGCACGAGAAGACGCCAGCGGCAAGAGACCATAGACAGTATGCAAGAGACTGATTTGTTTGGAAAACGTTCTCAGTGCGCGCAAAGCAAGGGAACCATGATACACAGGATGAAAGAGGTAAAAAAAGGATTATCTATGCATCTATCAAGAAATGAAGCTTTAATGAAAGCACAGACTTTGAGATGATAAATAGCTAACGTTACAGTGGTGTAATGTTAGTCTATTACGTGATACGTTACCCACTTTTAAAAAGCGTGAGGATACATAACTTTGTTTTGTGTCAGAACTTTCACACTTCCATTCATAAATTCATCCCTTCTGTGTTTGGAAAGCGGATTGAATCGCGGAATTCAGTACCAAATGGAAATTGCTGTATAAAGCAGAACGTCACGGAATTCGGCCATTTTGAATGAATAAATCAAAAGTAGAGATGTACATTTAATCAAATCTCGATATGGACTGGTGTCTGTGAATATTAAAGGTGTTCAGTACCGTCGCTCCCTACAAGCAGAGTACTACAAAGAGGAACCACTTGTAAATTTTTTACATATTTTACTTTAAATTGGTTTTAAATTCTTTCATGTTGTCCACTCTATGTGCACTAGAATTACTCTTGATGTACAAATACCTAGGAATACTAACCAGATATTTCTGTAACATGAAGCAACTACAAAAAAGACCAAAAAAACTCACCCACTTGACCAAGACATCTCTGAAGATCATTTTTCTCCCATTTTAGCTGGTCTCTTTCATTGGTCAGGTTTGTGTTCTTGAGTGTCAGCTTCTCTCTCTCACTGGTCAGATTTCCATTCTTAGATAAGAGCTGTTGTCTCTCTTGAGTGAAGATGACACACAGCACTATGACTGCAGTCAGCAGAAGAACACACAGCAGAACCAAACACACAACAGCTGCTCTGGAGCTCCTGCTCTTCACTGAATCACTTCCTGAAGAACAAACATGCTGCTATTCTCTATGCTCTTAACACAGCACCCTTCATTAAAAAGCATGACAACTTAGTAAATGCTTCTACCTTTAAGCCAGTATTGACAAATTGCTGCTAGAATGTTGAGTAATGAAATGTACTCTTAGTAAGTCTCAGTACCTGTGAGTTCATATGACTGGATTCTCGTCATACTGTTTGTGGTTTCTTGTCCAAATTTTCCTTTCGTAACATCAGTATTTTCATAAACATCATCAATGCTTTTATGAGTGATTTTTCCATCTTCTTGGAACATTTTCCAAGTTTTTCTTGCTTCTATATTTTCAATCACCTACTGAAAGTATCTGTGTTGTCAAGATGCTGACGATCTAACACTAGTTCTCTTCTGGAGTGGACTGTGTTGTGATCCTCATCGATGTTGGTGTGGCCAGTATTAATACAGAAAGGAACTGTTTTTTTTTATTATTATTATTATTTATGAAAAGGTACTTATGCATAATGGTACTTCAGCTCACCACAGAACTTCACCCTAAATATTGTCGATTGTTTTCATTTAAATGAGATTCAAATGCACATGTTGTTTCAGAATCAGTCAGTATCTACATGAAGTCTTCAGAGACTTGTTCAGTTTAAGGGGGTTTGAAAACACGTATGTTTCCAAACATGTATAAATGCACACACATACAGTATATATTTTGAAAACATATCCATGTATTTTCATGTATATGTTTATAGTCATATAATTGATATTATATAAATATTGTAAATCTATCAATTTTCCTTAAATATATACATGTTTGGATTTATTTATTCCTAATAAATATACACAGTACACACACATATATTTTGTAAATGAAAATGTTTACTTTGGATGTGATTAATCGCAATTAATCATTTGACAGTGCTGATTTAATTTTTTTTTTTTTTTTATAATTTAAGTTTAGTTTACATTATTCCAAACACAGAGGTTGTATTTGTATTTATTAACTGATTCATTATGCAATCACAAGTAAAACAAAGACCCAAACTACCCAAATATTAGTAATACATTTTTCTCTAATAAATATTAAATGTAATAATGTAAAACGCTCTTCTCACAGACCCATTTAAAAACAGAATTACATGGATAATCAGCCCATCTTTGATTATTTAGAGCACAGTTCTCTCCTCTTTGTCCATTTGGCTCTGCAGACCACCAGAACCTGCATCAACAGATCGGCATTAGATGTTTTTGTGTTTGATATGATACTGACTGTGAGTATTATTTATTACGTAATAATCAGTTAGGGTCAGTGATTTCTCACTCAGAGGTCAGTGTGCTTCCATCAACCCATTTCCAGCTGCCCTCCACTTCAATGTCAGTCAAACCAATCCAGACTTGGGCACCACCAGAAATGGTATTAACAAATTCCTTAGAAGATTAAACAATAACACATTTCTATTATAAACTAACACATTTCATCACTCATCCAGCTAAACAACACACACACTCATCTCTCACTCACTTGTTCCTCTGTGTTGTTTATGATGATCAGATCTGTTCCTCTCTCTGTACAGTATCTTCTGCTTTCAGTCCAGCTCTTCATCTCAGAGGAAATGTAGTAAAAACTAAATTCATGGTAAATCCATCCATCTGTGAAAACAAATGTAACTATATAAAATGTATACTCTAAAACATGCTTTGTTCTTGTTTTAATATAATTTATAATTACCCATTTCATGAATACTTTTCAACATTTCCTTTATCTTCCAGCTTAACTGGTCTCTTTGTTTAATCAGATTGTCATTCTTGACTACTATATCATCCCTTTCATTTGTCAGATTTATGTACTTGTGTAGTAGCCAGTCTCTGTCTTCTGAAAAGCTAGTAATCTTAATTAGTAGCTGGTCTCTTTCTTCTGTGAGCTTTCTATTCCTGGTTAGTAGTTGGTCTCTTTCTTCCAAGATGTTTTTGCCCTTTGTTTGAAACAGGTCGATGTTTGTAAAGACTTGGACACACAGCGCTGTGACTGCAGTCAGCAGAAGAACAGACAGCAGAACCAAACACACTACAGCTGCTCTGGAGCTTCTGATCCTCACAGAATCACTCCCTGAACAACAGAGACATGATGTTAGCATTAAATACAGCACAGGCACAAACTTGATCTCTCTCTTTAAAAGTTTGTGCCTATGCTATTATTTTTCATAATAAAGTGAAAAGTATTAATTATTAAATTCTGTACCTGTGTGTTCAGACGGATGGATTCTCGTTATCTTCAAATCTTCCATCTCCACTGTGATTTCGCCTTTCATTACATCAGCATTTTCATAGATATCATCTGTTTTCCTTCGTCCCTCTCTTGTGTCTATTTTCTGAGCCATAACTTTATTTACTTTCAAATAGTTCCAGTGAACAACAAGTAATTAACAATAGAAGCTTTTCTGAGGCGGACCTTGTTATATTCCTGATGTGTGTCCTGATGTCTGAGAATATTTCAAACATTAATAAGTACAAGGAAGTTCATGCCCCCTCAGAATGTCACAGAGGGGTTTGTTGTTCTATCAGAAGTTTAATAATTATACCAGGAACCTGCCATTATTTGATTATTCAAAATGTTTTCCAGGACTGATGTTCCGTACATGTCTCTCATCATTATAACTGGGCACAAACTATGTGACGGATAAAGAACTGCCAGACACATATTCAAATTAAATTTAGGTTGAAATTACGATATTATCAAAAGAACCTACTTGTGCAGTATTGCTTATGTTCAAGGACATCAGAAGCAGACACAACAGTTCAATTAACAAGAATTGAATATTGAGGAACTTATAGTTTATACACAGAATCAACAGTTACTTTGTTTATTTTTACTCCACCAATGAAAATAGTTCCAAAGGAGGCAGAAGCAGAATAAAGAGTTTAGTTCCCAGAGCAGCACACAGCAGTGACTCTTTGTTCCTGAGTGATGAGTGATGATGTAAATGTAAAATTGGTGGTTTGTGTTCTTGAGAATTAGTTGCTCTCCTTATTGGTGAGGTTTGTGTTCTTGAGTATCAGCTGCTCTCGCTCACTGGTCAGGTTTGTGTTCTTAGATAAGAGCTGTTGTCACTCTTGAGTGAAGATGACACACAGCACTATGACTGCAGTCAGCAGAAGAACACACAGCAGAACCAAACACACTACAGCTGCTCTGGAGCTTCTGCTCTTCACAGAATCACTTCCTGTGTATTAACAAGCATCAGTTTAATCAGAAAGTGCATGTGCCTTTAAGTCATTATTGATAAATATGTGCTACTATGTTGTGTGAATGTTCTAATGTATTCTAATCGTATTAGCTGTGAGTTCAGATATCTGGATTCCCGTTGCGTTGTTGTCCATTGTCTGTTTTACAAATACACCTTTTGTAGCAAAAATATTTTCATAGATATTGTCAGTGGTTTTTCCATCTTCTTTGTACATTTTCCAAGTTCGTCTCTATTCTATATTTTTCTGTAGTCTGCTTTCGACGTGGCCAAGATGCCAACAAACTTATAACTACTTTTTCCTCCTGGAGTGTATGATGTTCCTCATCTGTGTTAGAAATGGCCAGTATTTATGCAGAAAGGAACTATTTTTTTATTTTAAATGTTTTGAGTATTTATGCAGAAAGGAACTTTGACTTGCAGAATGTTACGGTAAATGTTTGTTGTAACAATGTGAATTGTGTTCATTTAAATGAGGTTCTATGACAAGTTATTACAAAATCGCTCAGTATCTGTAAGAAAGTTATGTTTACCTTCTGTGGCGAGTGGGGCGGGGCCGAGAGGCGTGGGAACAAGGAGTGAGGCCAGGTGTAGTGATTGAAGATGAGCTACACCTGAGCCCCACCGCTAGTATCGAGTCCCACGTAGGAGATGGAAGGATATAAAACTGGAGCGACGACCGTGAAGGACGAGAGAGGACCAGGCCTGGGACATTACTTTATGTTTTGGTTTTTATTTATGCGCACCAGTCGTCCGTGGGGGGCTGGTGCGCCGTTTTGTATTTATTTATGAATTATTAAAATGCTTTTTGATTGTGCGCCGGTTCCCGCCTCCTTCTTCCCGATGAATATGGAGATTTGTTTATTACAGTGGTGCCGAAACCCGGGAGAAGGAGGGACGCGCTGCTGAAGATCCCTCGCCGCTGTGGTGAATCCGCGGTGCCCTCGAGCTGGCGAGGTTTGTGCCGCCATGGACGCTCGAGGCGGTGGGCTGGAGCGAGTTGCCGGGGACGGGCGAGCTCGCTCCCGACCGCCCACGACAAGGAGGGGCGGCTGCCGTCCGTGAGGGAGCGGAGGAGTCGGCGCCGTTCGCCAGGGGGCCGGAGCCTGCCGCCTCCGTGACGGAATCCGGAGGGGCAGGGAACGGGGGACTCCTGCCGCTGCCCAAAATCGGAGGAGCCGTCGCCGTCCACCGGGCGGCGGAGGAGTGTCGTGCCGTCCGCCGAGGGCCGTCCAGTGCCACCGCCGGGCACCGCGGAGGAGATCACCCAGCCGGTGGAGGGCCGAGCAGCAGTGCGTCTGGGAACCGGATTTTTTTTTTTTTTTTTTTTTTTTTTTTTCTCTCTCTCCCCTCTCTCGTCCCTGTCGCTCCTCCTTCCATCTCCTTTTCTCTCGCCTCGTCTGTCCTACCCCCAGGTTCCCGCAGGTCCCCGTGAGCGGGAAGGGGGGGGGGGGGGGAGTAGAGCGCAGTCTCGGGAGTACCCCCCGGCCTGCGAGGGGCGATGGGGGTATGTGGCGAGTGGGGCGGGGCCGAGAGGCGTGGGAACAAGGAGTGAGGCCAGGTGTAGTGATTGAAGATGAGCTACACCTGAGCCCCACCGCTAGTATCGAGTCCCACGTAGGAGATGGAAGGATATAAAACTGGAGCGACGACCGTGAAGGACGAGAGAGGACCAGGCCTGGGACATTACTTTATGTTTTGGTTTTTATTTATGCGCACCAGTCGTCCGTGGGGGGCTGGTGCGCCGTTTTGTATTTATTTATGAATTATTAAAATGCTTTTTGATTGTGCGCCGGTTCCCGCCTCCTTCTTCCCGATGAATATGGAGATTTGTTTATTACACCTTCATTCTCAAGGGCTAACAAACATGTGGAAAAACATTTACCTCCCTATTAATGGTAAATTTATATCATGATAAATATCAATATCGTATGATATAGGTAAAATAGGCATTTTTTTTTTCTGAGATATTTATTTGATTGTTGAATTAAATAAATAAACAAATAAATATTTCAAGTTATAACAACAAGTATTATATCTAATTTGTTTTTAACGCCTACAGGCCGAAAAAGCAAAATAAGCATAACTAATGTTTGCAGACACTTTTTTTAAGTTTTGCAGCAGAGGTTTATAGTATATTTAGTAGCTTGTGCAGAACACACAGTTGATCAAATGTGTATTTATGTGTGTGGCTACATGCATGCACCATTACTTGATACACCATAGAGTACTTTATAGAGGGTGAACATCATTCTTATCCAATCAGATTACTTATTTTGCTGAGGGTTTTTTGAAGTTGCTTTTATTTATTTATTTTTGTGGAAAACAGGTGCTATACCATTTTTTTCTTTAGAATTGTAGAACTGTAGAATATCTTGTTAAAATAAAGTTTTTTTTTCTTTTCTTTTTTTTTTAAGAAGAAAATTATTTTAAAAAATTTGAAGTTATTCAAAACAAATATTTTTGATACGTTAAAGATTGTTGAGAAATTGCTCACAAAGAGTTCCCCAAACAATAAAAAAATAATAATAATAATTCAACAAAAGACTGACAGGTTAATCATGCATGGTCGTAAAGTGCCTCCACAATTATTTATTGAAATGTTTTTAGAGTACATTTAATCAGTTTTTGTTGCATTTGGGTAATGTTACGAGAAAAAAAAAAAAGGATGATGTTCCTAGCACACAGCAATCTGAAAAGTACTCATCTCACAGATCCATTTAAAAGTTCCGTAACATGGATAATCAATCCACCCCGAGCTATAACTTCGAGCACAGTTTGGACTGCCAGAGTATCTAGGATACCAAAACCACCAGAACCTGCATCAACAGATAAGCATTACAGTAAATGTTCATTGATGCTTTCTGTGAGAAACATTTGTTACATAATAATCAGTTCAGTTCAGTGATTTCTTACCCAGAGGTCAGTGCGCTGTTATCAACCCATTTCCATCTGCCTTCCACATCAATGTAAGTCAGACCAATCCAGAAATAATCATAACCAGAAATGCTCTTAACAAATTCCTTAGGAGTTTGAGCAATAACACATTTCTATTATAAACTGACAGTAGACCTATTTTGTCACTCGTCCAGCTAAACAACACACACACAGTATTTCTCACTCACTTGTTCCTCTCTGTTGTTGATGATGATCAGATCTGCTCCTCTCTCTGTACAGTATCTTCTACTCTCAGTCCAGCTCTTCACCTCAGTGGACATGTAGTAAAAATGGCATTTATAGTAAATCCAGCCTGTGTAAAACAACCATTTTTTTTAATTGCAGTCTACTCTAAACTGAGCAAGTTATGAAGTGTCTATTTACACAAGTTCAAAAAGCCTGTTTTACTAACTTGGCGTGGAGTGTAAGAACAGTGAATTTCTTTAAGATGATCAAATCCATATTCCCATTGTATATATCTCCTCAGAGAGGTGTTAATTTTAAATAAAATGGGTGGCTAAGAGATATCTGATAGGCTTATAACTGAACTGGTATAAGACATCTTGTTGTTGATCAGAAGGGTTAGCATCAACCGTAAATCATGCAGATCATATTGTTACCACATTCAGAACCATTCCTAGACCAGTGAAGGCACCTTAAGTGATCAGCAGGTTCAATATTAGGGGTTAATTTTAGGCAAAGAGACAAGTAGGAGAGCATTCATTTATGATTTTAATGAATAAAAACACATACACCTAATGTTATTATTGTGTATTCACACATATTTTAGATAAAGTAATATATTTAAATTAAATCACTTAACCCCAGCACAGCGGTAACTTTGCATGGTGATCTGTGACCCTACAAAGAGGAAACACTTGTGCATTTTTTACATATTTTACTTTAAATTGGTATTATATTAGGGATTCTTTTAAATTCTTTCATGCTGTCCACTCTATGTGCACTAGAATTACTCTTGATGTACAAATACCTAGGAATACTAACCAGATGTTTCTGTAACATGAAGCAACTACAAAAAAAGACCAAAGAAACTTACCCATTTTACCAAGAAATCTCTGAAGATCATTTTTCTCCCGTTTTAGCTGCTCTCTCTCATTGGTCAAGTTTGTGTTCTTGAGTATCAGCTGCTCTCTCTCATTGGTCAGGTTTGTGTTCTTGAGCATCATCTGCTCTCTCTCATTGGTCAGGTTTGTGTTCTTGAGTGTCAGCTGCTCTCTCTCATTGGTCAGGTTTTCATTCTTAGATAAGAGCTGTTGTCTCTCTTGAGTGAAGATGACACACAGCACTATGACTGCAGTCAGCAGAAGAACACACAGCAGAACCAAACACACAACAGCTGCTCTGGAGCTTCTGCTCTTCACTGAATCACTTCCTGAAGAACAAACATGCTGCTATTCTCTATGCTCTTAACACAGCACACATCAATTAAAAGCGTGAAAACTTAGCAAATGCTTCTGCCTTAAGCCACTATTAAAAAACTGCTGCAACTATGTTGAGTGATGAAATGTATTCTTAGTAAGTCTCAGTACCTGTGAGTTCAGATGACTGGATTCCCATTGTGTTACTGTCCGTGGTCTCTTGTTCTAATTTTCTTTTTGTAACAGCAATATTTTCATAAACATTATCGGTGCTTTTATGAGTGATTTTTCCATCTTCTTGGAACATTTTCCAAGTTTTTCTTGCTTCTATATTTTCAATCACCTACTGAAAGTATCTGTGTTGTCAAGATGCTGACGGTCTAACACTAGTTCTCTTCTGGAGTGGACTGTGTTGTGATCCTCATCGATGTTGGTGTGGCCAGTATTAATACAGAAAGGAACTGTTTTTTTTATTATTATTATTATTTATGAAAAGGTACTTATGCATAATGGTACTTCAGCTCACCACAGAACTTCACCCTAAATATTGTTGATTGTTTTCATTTAAATGAGATTCAAATGCACATGTTGTTTCAGAATCACTCAGTATCTACATGAAGTCTTCAGAGACTTGTTCAGTTTAAGGGGGTTTGAAAACATGTATGTTTCCAAACATGTATAAATGCACACACATACAGTATATATTTTGAAAATATATCCATGTATTTCCATGTATATATCTATAGTCATATGACTGATATTATAAACATATTTTAAATGTATAAACGAAACATATTTTTTCTCCCATAAAACAAAATACCTCCTGTTACCAAGGCATAATTAAAACATAAGTGATCATGAAAGACATAATAACATTACATTTTTTATTTTAATTTTTATTTTTTTAAGATGTATGGGGTGAAAGTGAACTATAGACACTACCTGAAACCCATACATATCGCATTATCCTTTCTGAACTGACCCTTTGCAAAGAGCTTGATTGACAGGTGATCTGACTAATCATAACACTGAATCTGCCATTTTGTCCAACAAACAAATCAGACCAACTTCAGCTTGAAAGTAGTTTGTACTGACGTCTTTCCGTGGTTGAAATAAAATATGCTCTGATAAATACAGTAAACATGAAAAGATGGCCAGTTCAAGTGCCACTTGAACTGAGGCACCAAAACGATCTGTCATGACACATTAAAAAGCCACAAAATGTTTATTGTTTAAAGCAATCTGTCATTACTAGTGGTCGACTGATTAGTTTGTTTTTTTTTGACAGCTAATGCCGATATCATGGAAATCAGGGGACCGATGGCCAATAGCCGATAGCCGATATCATTTTTTATTTTTATTTTAATGAATATTTAAGAAATCTGAAATAATTTGACAAAAAAAAATTGTAAAATAAACATACTTATACTTTATATGGCAGAGTATTTTTCATAAATAAATATTTAATAAAAATAGAATTAAAAAGGAAGGGAACTCAGTATTCTGGGAAGTTTGTGTGCACTGGGAATCATATTTTTCAAATAAAGCCAGGGTAACACTCAGTTTACATACAGCTCGCAGTGAAAATGCCATGAATATGACAGTGGGCAAAAAAAAAAAAAAAAAAAAAAGCAGCTTTATTATGAGAAAGTCATCGCCTAATGGTTAGAGAGCTTGACTCCTAACCCCAAGGTTGTGGGTTCGAGTTTCGACTGAGGTGCCTTGCTCACCCCCGACTGCTCCCTGGGCACCGCAGCATAAATGGCTGGATGGATAAAATTGCACACTTCATAAGATCTCACAGCTGGATTCGATTACATTTGCAAGATTTGTGAAATTAAATGTTCATCAGCCATTCAAAGATTTGTTTAAATGATATAAGGGCATATTTGCTTAGTGCTGACGGAAAAAGAGAAAGTATTATAATGTTTGCCTTTCTATTACTAATAATATAAAAGCAATCGTTATAATACTTTGTGTGTACATTAATTCCTTAGTTTAACTATTCTATCTGATTATTAGACAGAACTGTTAACGATGACACCGAACAAGTAGGAAAATGTGAGCACTGTACACTCAAATTTTATTTATCAAAATAAAAGTCTCCCCTCTAACACATCGGCCAAGCAGAAAAACTATATCTGCCGATATATCGGCCTTGGCGATATCGGTCGACCACTAGTCATGACATATTAAAGAGCCACAAAATGGTATTTGTTTACATCTTTGTTTTCTGACAAAATTTTAAAGCTGAGACATACCAGAAGCTTTCTCATACCAGAAGTAACTTGCTCTGTCTTGTCAAATCAGATTGAACACGGAGCTAAAATCAAATTGAAACAAAATCCTAATAAATTAAGTGAACTTTGCAGAAGTACTTGACCTATACACATTATAGCTTTATCCTCGCTGTTGGATTCCGTTGTACGGCCATTGGGTGGCTTTACATTATAATTGCTTTATGAGCTTTAATCGCTTTTTTCAAATTTACCTCTTGTATTTTTTTTTCAGTCACTTTTTTTTTTGACAGTTTTGCCATCATTAAATGCCAACATACTAGTGAACTGTGTTGCACTCCTCATCTGTGTTTGTGTAGCCATGGGAGGATTTTTTTTTTTTTTTTTTGGAAATGTTTTAAGTATTTATAAGGTAATGAACTTCATCTCACTGCAGAAGGATGCTTGAAATATTTCATTATTACAGAAATCTTGATTGCGTTTATTTAAATGAGACTTATATACATTTCTTATCATCTGTATAACATCTTCATAGGCTTAATAATTTTGATGCTAGCTGGTGTTACATTTACAGCTTTTGAAATGTTAAGGTTGTTGCTAGTACATCAGGAGTTAAGACAGCTGATTTATTTTTTTCTTTTGAAAGAGGTTGTTGAATTAGTGAACTTTATACACATAATGTTTTAAGATTGTTTAAAGTATATTTCAGTCTCAGTGATTATTACCTGTCTTGTGAAAGATTTTCACTAAATTCTCCTGGAGTGGACTGTATTTTGTTCCTCATCTTTGTTTATGGAGCCAGTTTTTACTATGCAAATACAGTAGGAACTGTTTTTGTGAAAGTATTTTAAATATTTATTCATATAGGAACTTAATTTACCGCAGATGGACATTATTTGTTTTAATGTTTTTCAACAATGTGGATTGTGTTTATTTAAATAAGGTTCAAATGCATATAATAATCTTAATAATGGGTAATGTTTTCAAAATTTTAATAACTTTTAGGTTGTTGCTGGTACATCAAAGTCCAGAGAATTGATATATAGAATTGTGTATAATTAACGGTTTAAGCATCAAATGCATTTGCATGCCCTTCCATTAGTGTGAATTATTTTGAGGTTTTTAAGGAGGCTGACTTTTTAAAGGAACTTTTGTCAGTAACATTTGGGCAAAAGCTTACCATTCGTGCTAAACATAATGAGAGAATTGTCAAAAATAACATCAGCTCATAGTATTATATTAAAGTTAGTTTGTTAAAAAATAACAATACAACAAATATCTTTCATAACATCAACAGAAATATTTATATTCCATATATAATTTATATTGCAAAAAAAAGTACTTAAAAAAGAGTAAGTGATTATTTTCATTTTAACATTTTATTTCTCCAGATAAAAGGGTTTAATAAGTATTTTAGATCAATGGTGTCCATTTCTACCCATAGAGGATCACCATCCTGCAGTTTTATTCCAACACTCTTTCCTGACAAGTTTTTGCAATCCTGAAAACCTTGAGAGCTAAACTAAAATCAGCTGCAAAGATTTCTTTGCAGGAGTAGGATTGGACACCCCTGCTTTTCATGATAATCATTCATTATAAAAGCTTTGTAAAGGTTGTATGATGTTCCTAGGGCCATATGAGAGGTCAATTCTCTTCTCACAGATCTATTGATAAGTATTAACACATCTAGCATCAAGCCACCCTAAAAAAGGCCAGTTTGTCAAATACGTCACAACAAACTTCTCTATTGTTAGTCCAAAGGGCTTTCCAAATGCCCAAAACCTGCAACAACAGATCATCATTAAATGTTCAGTGATGCTTTCTGTGTGTTATGTGAAGTGAAGTGAAGTGACCCATACTCAGAATTTGTGCTCTGCATTTAACCCATCCGAAATGCACACACACCCGGAGCAGTGGGCAGCCATTTATGCTGCGGCGCCCGGGGAGCAGTTGGGGGTTCGATGCTCAAGGGCACCTAAGTCATGGTATTGAAGGTGGAGAAAGAGCTGTTCATGCACTACCCCCACCCACAATTCCATCCGGACCGAGACTAGAACCCACAACCCTTCGATTGGGAGTCCAACCCTCTAACCATTAGGCCACGAATTCCCCTTATGATTCCCCTTATGATTCCCCTTATGATTATTAGTTCAGTGATTTCTCACCCAGAGGTCATGTTGGTGCCATCGACCCATTTCCAGCTACCTCAGTCAGACCAATCCAGAATTCTCTTTTATCAGTAATTTTCTTAACAAACTCCTGAGCAGATTAAACAATTAAATGCTTTTATATAATAAACAAACAACATTCCATGTGCATCTTTCATTTAGAAGCTAAAAACCACACATGTACACAAAACTCACATTTTCCTCTCTGTTGTTTATGGTGATCAGATCTGCTCCTCTCTTCTGACAGTCTTGTCTGCTGTCGTCCCAGTTCTTCCTCTCAGTGGACAAGAGGTAAAAATGTGAATGCCATCTTTAACTCCATGCTTTAGCAATGTCTGCTATATAGCAAATACTTTACCAAGAGTCAGAAGTTCATTTCTTAGCTGCTCTCTCTCACTGGTCAGGTTTGTGTTCTTAGATAAGAGCTGTTGTCTCTCGAGTGAAGATGACACACAGCACTATGACTGCAATCAGCAGAAGAACACACAGCAGAACCAAACACACTACAGCTGCTCTGGAGCTTCTGATCTTCACTGAATCACTTCCTGAAAAACAATCATACTGTTATTCTCTTTATTTATCCAATGAACACAGCACACATCAATTGAAAGCATGAAAACTTAGTGTATTATTAATCTTAGTACCTGTGAGTTCAGATGACTTTCCGTGTCTTTTCCGAGTCTTTTCCAATTTGATCACTTATGACATAATTTTCATAGATATTATCAGTGCTTTCCACATCTTTCTCTGTCCATTTTCTATATTTACTTTCAGACCGTTTTGGTGTCTTCAAGAAACTAACACTGGTTTCTCTTCTGGAGTGGACTGTGTTGTGTTCCTCATCTGTGTTTGTATGGCCAGTATTTATGCAGAAAGGAAATCCAACCCACTGCAGGACACGGTGGGATTCTACATTTTGACAGTGGATACGTTCTTCAAGATGAGTTATTCAATGATTTTATAGGAGGGAAACTTTTTAACAGATCTACTGTCATTAACTGTTGGGGTTTGTCAATACTGAAACATATTTTAGTGACCTTGATGCAGTTCAATTTTAAATCAAATAAATGGAGCAATTTCAATAGGGTCCTCGCACTGCAGTGCTCGGGCCCTAATAAAAACACTTTTTTGGTGCTGAGTGAAAGTAGCTTATGAAAAGTCTTTTGAAAATTGATAATGAAATATTATGAACTATCAGGGTTTCCTGTCCTGACAGGCTTCTCAGGTGGGATTTAAATATTTAACATATTTAAAGCAAAACTGAACACCTCTACAGGGATCTGTTCTCCATCTTTTGGTTCTTCTTCTTTTGGTTGCTTATTTTATTAATGCTATGCCAACATGCTATGCCTTTTACTAAGAGAAAGGATAGTTGCACTAACTGTAAACTTCCCAAGGTTACGAATGTAATGAGACACTGGAATGAGGAATGAGACACTGCGTTGAATGCTTTAGGAAAACACCTTTGGCAAGATCAACTCTGAATTTCGTGTGCAATCTGTCCAATGGAAGGGTGTGGCGTCACAGGCGGGGTGACGTAGCGACCAGTAAGCTATGAAGTCACGTGCCGCGCAGTTGGCTGCAGCTTCAGTGGGTTAACACTGCGTTGCACTTTAAGTAATTAACTCAAATATTATCTGGTATATCAGAAAAAGAGCGACTTGTGATAACTGCTGGAAATAATATATGAATGAAGATGTGCACTCTTGAAAGTATATGTATATTTAAATCAGAGATATGTTAAAGAAATGTTTTACCAAGCTTAGTTTAATTAAGCTTTTCAGAATTACATTAAATCAAGAGAGCTGTCAAAACATCAACAAACAGAGTTTTCTCTAAAAAGATTTTAATCAATAGTCCACTCTTATTCTATTCTAGGTTTGCATGCTTGTTTAAAATGATTGAAAGCGGTCAGTTCAAAGTAATATATATGTATAATAAAAACAATAATAAGCTAACTTGCCCTTTAATTGGTTAAGCATGTGTGCTTGTAAACATTTTATTTTGGATCATCTTAACTTAAGTGTAATCATCTCATATACTTTATACCATTGAAAAAAGGTTTACAAACCAAACCTGGGATGAAATAATAATGTATAAATATTTTAAAAACTACTGAAACATTACTAAATGCTGACGGCACTACTAACTCCTAAAAAAAAAAGTCTTTCTAATTAAACATACATGACTCAACTTATCAGCTCATTAGAAGAAACACCGGCACATGAAATGTGTGTCTGACAAAGGGGAAAAAAAAGATTAAATGTTCAATGTTATAGGTCCTCCTGGAACAAGATTGAGAAAATCTGCTTTAGATGAGAATCAATTACAAAAGTTTTGTATTGTTGAACTTGTGTCAAGAGGTGTGTGTGTTCTTATGGAAGTATGAACTGTGAAGTCCTCTTCTCACAGATCCATTTAAAAGCTTTATTACATGCAACATCATGCCACCCTTCTATATTAGCAAACTCTGGCAGAGGCACAGCTACCGTCATAGCACAGTCCTCGTCTACTGTGTTGTATTCATTTGGCTGTCCAGGTGCCCAGGAGCTGAAACTACAGATCAGCATTAGATGTTCAGTTCTGCTTTCTGTGTGATATGATACTGACTGTAAGAATTATGTATTAAATAATAATGAGTTCAATTCAGTGATTTCTCACCCAGAGGTCAGATTGCTGCCATCAACCCATTTCCAGTTGCCTTCCACTTCAGTGTCAGTCAGACCAATATAAACAGCAGCAGGACCAGACTTGTTCTGAACAAAATACTGAGCAGACAACACAGTTGCACATTTCTGTCATAAATAGACACGTTACATCTGACCATTTCACATTAAGCTGCCAAAAACTATAAGATGCATTATTACACTCACATATTCCTCTCTGTTGTTTATGATGATCAGATCTGCTCCTCTCTTCTGACAGTCTCGTCTGCTCTCAGTCCAGTTCTTTGTCTCATTGGACATGTAGTAAAAACTGGACTGATAGAAAATCCATCCAACTGTAAACACAACCAGTTCAGCTATAGCTTTTTATCCTCATTTATAATCATATGCTATATGCACTAAAGTTACTAAGACCGCAACCCAATTTAACCACATCATGCTTTAAAAATATCAGCTCTTTTCACACAGTTTTTCAAGGTGGACATTAACTAGTTTTGTGAATGTGTGGAAACTACCAATTCATTAACTGCTATACCACAAATTGCAGGAAACAGTAAAAAAATTTTTGGTACAGACATTCTTTATTTTGTGTTTTGGTTCTGTTTGTACACAACAGTCGTCCGCGAGGGGCCGTCGCACTTTGTGTTTATTAAAGTCTAATTTAAATGTTTGCTGGTTCCCACCTCCTTCTTCCCGTGACTACGAATGTTTGTTACATGTACATTAAAATAATATGGTAATAAATACCAGTTTGCATTGTGAAGCAGCATAACGATTAGGGGTGCTCCGATCACGATCGGCTGATCATTATGCGCATTTCGTCAGTAAAGCCGGTTCTCTAATCAGCGGTTAATTCCATCAGGTGCGTGATTTCACATAGAGCAGCTGTTACTTCACAGAGCCATTGTTAATAGAGAAGATGCGCAAATCCACTTCATTTTCAGCGTTTTTGGCGCATCTTCTCAGTTAACAACGGCTCTGTGTAGTAACAGCTGCTCTATGTGAAATCACGCACCTGATGGAATTAACAGCTGATTAGAGAACCGGCTTTACTGACGAGATGCGCATTAACGATCGGCCGATCGTGATCGGAGCACCCCTAATAACGATCTGTTTTGAACAATAATAAGTGGAAGCAGATAGCACAAGAAGGGAAACTCATTCAACCTACATATACAATTAAAAATAAGTTTAATAGCAAATAACTACATAGAAGAAAGAAACTTTACCACAAATCAGAAGTTCACTTCTTAGCTGCTCTCTGTTATCGGTCAGGTTTTTGTTCTTGAGTATTAGCTGCTCTCTCTCATTGGTCAGGTTTGTGTTCTTGAGGATAAGCTGCTGTCTCTCATTGGTCAGGTTTGTGTTCTTGAGTATTAGCTGCTCTCTCTCATTGGTCAGGTTTGTGTTCTTGAGTATTAGCTGCTGTCTCTCATTGGTCAGGTTTGTGTTCTTGAGTATTAGCTGCTCTCTCTCATTGGTCAGGTTTGTGTTCTTGAGTATTAGCTGCTGTCTCTCATTGGTCAGGTTTGTGTTCTTGAGTATTAGCTGCTCTCTCTCATTGGTCAGGTTTGTGTTCTTGAGGATAAGCTGCTGTCTCTCATTGGTCAGGTTTGTGTTCTTGAGTATTAGCTGCTCTCTCTCATTGGTCAGGTTTGTGTTCTTGAGTATTAGCTGCTCTCTCTCATTGGTCAGGTTTGTGTTCTAGAGTATTAGCTGCTCTCTCTCATTGGTCAGGTTTGTATTCTTGAGTATTAGCTGCTGTCTCTCATGGTCAGGTTGTGTTCTTGAATTAGCTGCTCTCTCATTGGTCAGGTTTGTGTTCTTGAATATTAGCTGCTCTCTCTCATTAGCTGCTCTCTCTCATTGGTTAGGTCTTCAGTCTTGGATATTAGCTGCTCTCTCTCATTGGTCAGGTTTGTGTTCTTGAGCATCATCTGCTCTCTCTCATTGGTCAGGTTTTCATTTTTGGATAAGAGCAGTTGTCTCTCTTGAGTGAAGAAGAAACACAGCACTATGACTGCAGCAAGCAGAAGAACACACAGCAGAACCAAACACACTACAGCTGCTCTGGAGCTTCTGCTCTTCACTGAATCACTTCCTGAGGAACACAGAGATGCTGTTAGTCCCTTCACTGGCATTCAATACAGCACATGTACATACTGTAACTGCTTTGTCTTGCCCTAGGCAAGATTTTACCTGTTGCCACTTCCCTCACAACCCATTCCATCCAACATTGTGTTTAAACAGTCACACAGAAACTGCATAACTAGATATTTCAAAAGTGGATATGAAAAGAGAAATGTAGGAGTATATGTGACTATTGGGTGTTACATTTTCTTAAAAACAAAAACAAAACAAAAATGATAAATACAGAACTAAGGTAATCATTTGTTAACATTATCTAACTTGAACTAACAAAGTACAATACATTTAAGCCCAGTTATATACAAACATTACTAAATTAGCAAATTCAAATTTAAAATACCTTACATACCCAAATACTACACAAATATAGATTAAAAATATTATTAAAATGTACAGAGCACTGCATGTGACACGCAAGAAAAAATTTAAGGCTGAATTGAAATAAGGCGAACGCAATAGTAAATTGATCAAACGCAATAGTAAATCGAGGGAACACAATAGTAGTCGTGTGCACATTTTAGTAAATTGAGGGAACTAATGAGTCAATCGTGTGCACAATTTATTTTTATTTTTTTTTCTTGCATGTCATGTGCGGGGCTCAGTAAAAATGTGTAACTGATGTTTGTAGAAGTGCGGCTGTGCAGGGAATATTGACCATCCACTGGGAGAGCAATAAAATAGTTACGTTTTTGTGGGACGATAGTTTTTTTTTAAATTTATTTTAAATTCATAGTATTGAAGTAGTGTCGGTTATAAGAAAAAAATTTTTGTTTCCGCCCCTTGCATTTGTCTATTCCACCTATACCATGGGCCGGCCCTGTCTGTGGCATTATTTTTTATGAGGAAATATTATTACAGTCTGTATCTATCTGTTCAGATGGCTGGATTCTCATTGTATATGAGTCTTTTATCTCCATTGTGAATTTACCTCTCATAGCATCAGCATTTTCATAGAAATCTGTCTTCTTTTGTCTTGCTCCTGTGTCCATTTTCTGAGTCATATCTAATTCAGATTAGGTAAGAGAGTTTCAGTGAAGACAAAGGTATTCTAAAATGTAACCTAAATGTAGGCTATTTTTTTTTAAGATATCAACAAATAATACTAAAAAAAAAACAGCTAATACTAGCATCTTATCAGATCTGGACCCTATTATACTCCAGATGTGTGGAAATATTTCAAGTATTTATAGCAGTTCAGCTTACTTCAGAATGTTTGTTCTGTCAGACGTTCAAATGTTATACCAGAAACCTGCCACTATTTGATTATTCTAATTGTTATCGTCAAACTTTCCAAAACTGACATTTCTGGAAGCTAAAAAATAAAAATAAATAATAAATAAATAGTTATAATAAAAAATACTATGACCCCTTTCCTCATGTAACCCATGTCATTACAACTAGTCTACTAAAAAGACCAAAGAAACATACACAATTTACCAAGACAACTCTCAAGATCATTCTTCTCCAGTTTTAGCTGCTTTCTCTCTATAGTCAGATACTCATGCATGGATATGAGCTGCTTCATCAAATTTGTGCTATAATTTTGTGTGATGAAATGCATTCTCAGTACCTGTGAGTTCAGATGACTGGATTCTCATAGCATTACTGTCCACGATCATTCTTCCAAATTTACCTTTAGTAACAAAGTCATTTTCATAGATATCTGTGTTCCTTTGCCCATGTTCTCTGTGCATTTTCCCTTTTCAATATTTTTGTTCACTTTTTCTAACTATGTTTTTGGTGTTGTTAAGATGTCAACAAACTAACATTAGTTTCTCTTTTGGTGGACCGTTCTGCTCCTTATCTGTGTTTGTGTAGCTATTTAATTATGCAGAAAGGAACTGTTTCGTGGAAAAGTTAAATGTTATTTACACATAAAGGAACTTGCTGCAGAGCATCATCATAAATATGTTTCAACAATGTGTATTGTGATCATGTAAATGAGGATCAAATGCATTTATTATCACAGATTACTCAGTATCTGTATAAAGTCTTCAGAGGCTTGATCATTTGATGTTGGCTGGTGTTTGGGAACATTTTAAAGATGTTTTGAAAAGAGAGCTGATCTTTCTTTATGCTTGATGGTTTAGGAGCTCTTATTCAGTGATTTTAAGAGGGTTGAATTTTTAAAGAAACTTGTGTTCATAAATTTGGGCTAAATCTGTTCAGGTTCTGTTGCATCCCTGTAGAGCAGTGAGCTAACTGTCAACTTTCTTACAGATTTTTTAAATAAAATACTTTTTTATAGATATACTGTATTTGTTAAAATAATTTAAGCATTCTACTGTTGCTATTGTTAATTATCAGGCCTTCATCTATAAGTTACAGTTTTTTTAGTTTTTTGGTACAGAGTTTGTCTCAAGTACAGTTGTACTTGAGACAAACTCAGTGAAAACACTAAGCACAGTTCTGTACATTAGACACATCTTTAAAAACTAACGTCACATGTTTTTATATTGTGTAAACACTGCCTATTAAATGCCATAATTATTTACTGATTACTTATACACTCCATCATGTGTAAAAAATATTTTCCACACTTTGCTATGAGCATGAGTATATGAAAACAGTCTTTAATCCACGGAACACAAGGTATATCAACGCTTGAGACAGCAGGAAACACATCAACGTATTGAGTAGACAAAACCGACAAACACAGAACACAAAGGCAAGGACTTTAATACTGGGAATAATTAACTAACACAGGTGTCAGGAACCATAAACAAACTAAATGAGCACAGGAAAAATTCCAAGAACAAAGACGGGCAAAACACAACAAACAGGTCCGTTATCCTGACATCTCGCCCCCTTCCCAACAGACAGAGTCCAGGGAGGAGACAGGAGGGGCTTGGAGCAGGAGGAGTCCAGCTGGACCTAGGCAACCGCCATAATGTTGACCAATTTTGGAGCTGACTGAGGGAGGAGCCATGGAGGAGACGGAGAGCCAACAAGCCAGTTGATTGCAGAGGGCTCTGGTGACCGAGGTGGAGATTCAGAGATCTGTATTAGAGCCAGAGTGACTGAGGACCACGGTGGAGCTAGCGGGAGGAAGGAAACTAATAAAGCTGGTTGAACGGCGCAACGAGGTGCAGCCAGAGGAGCAATGGTGGGTAGATGCCCAACCAAGGTGGAGCAGAAAGGGACAAGGGAGCCTGGTGAAGCTGGCGGATCGACAGGTGACTGTGGAGGCGAGGGAGCTAGGAGCCAAGGTGGAACACCTGTTCTAAGGGCCGAGGCGGAGTCCGGGCCTCAGAGGCTGAAGGGTGAGGAGAGGGATTCTCCAGATATGGCGACAATAGAAGGTGGCAGACTTGCGGTGCTTGCACCGTATTGATGGTTGGCTAAGGGCAAGAAGAGGGGCTGCCAGACAACAGGGGTGGAAGAGGCAGGAGTGGGAGGGTATTCAAATATCTCTGGGTTCTCAGGCTAAACTCAGGATCAGGAGCCTCTTCAGGGGTGAACATGGGGTCTGGGCTGGATATGGGAACAGGAATAACAGGGGGCTCTGAAGAAGGAGGGAGTAGAATGAGCAGGTCAGCCCCCCAGTCAATTAAATACTTTTCTGCCTCTCCTCTATCCAGGTCCATCCTAAGGTCACCCTCAGCTGTGGTACAGTGGCAGAGCTCCACTCCGCACTCTCACCATCCATGGCTTGCTCCCTTATGGTGGGCATGGTCGTTGGCTCTTGCACCTCATCTAATGGGTTAAGCTCCTCGTCCATGGCGATCCTCCACCTGGTCGCTTGGGGTGATGATGAGCTGGGAACTGGGTCTGGAGTGGAGATGGAGATCCATTTCTCGCCATTATCCACTCCATGAAGGCGTAGAAATTCTATATCTAGGGCTATATCTGGATGGTGGTGCTCTACATCAGGTCTTAGGCTTGCATTGCAGAACTTGCAGAACATGTCATCCGGATAGCTGGTGTAATGTGGTACCTCCAGGAACAGTCTCATATGACCCGACCCTCAAGAGATCTTTCCCCCTGCTCCAGCAGGAAGAAAATGTATTCAGGGCGGATGAGGGATCCATAAGAAAACTAAAAAAAAAAAAAAAGACAGACACACAGATGTAATGGTTTTGGTCTGTTCTTCTGTCACACTTTGTTATTTTGGAAGCACACGAGAGGCACGAGTAAATGAAAACAGTCTTTAATCCATGGAACACGTGAATTTTTTCATGAAAATAAACTGATGAAAAACAATTCGGTACTGAGCTTGTCTGAATTTATTATGAAATGTAAGAGAAAAATAATGTTTTTGGACATGAAAGCATGCTTTTATTTTTTTTATTTATTTTTTTTATATAAATTACTCAATAAACGCAATACTGCCAGTACTGGGAGACAAAACGCCTGTCATTCAGTGTATTGCATTAATAGAAAGCCAAATAATATAATGATTTGTAATACATAGTATTTTTCCAAAACTAAGTTTTATTAGTATTTTACTTTATTAGTACGCACTTACTAGATTGTCTCATTCTAACATTTAAGATGGTCTCATGGTTATGGCTGAGGATCTACTTCATTACTTTCAAAAAACCAGTTGTTATGCAGGAACCTCTAAGACAGGTGGATTTCAGACTGGAATAATTAATTGATAAATCGTTAGGGATCATCAAGAACAAATATGTGAATGAAGATGTGAACTCTTGAGAAACTAATGTCAAGCCCAATTAAGCATTGAGTAATTAACAATACTGAATAATACTGCTAAATAATTTCCTAATTTCCACTTCCATTTCTGTTAATGTCTTGATTATTTGTGAAATGGTTTTGTTTGTTTATTTCATTAATACATATGTGTAATTTAAAAGAGGTTGTTTTAACTTGTACTTTATACGTACACACAATGTTTTTATTATTGTTTAAAGTCTATTTCAGTCTCTGTGATTATTACCTCTATTGTGAAGCATCAGCTGCATCAACCCACACCTTACAATTTCTTGTAATCCTGAAAACTTCAGGTTCAGGTGTGTTTAATTAGGATTGAAGCTAAAATTAGCTGAAAATATTGCTTTCATCAGTTTATTTTATACAATTTAACTTCTCCTGGTCTGGCTCCCGAAAGGGAGGAGGGCAGAAGGCCTGCAGTACTATGAGTTGTGGCGTAACAGAGGGAACTTTAGGAACACAACCCACTGTGTATAAAAAGGGTATAAAAATGCTTTGGCCATACCAGGGGCAAAGTCTAAGTAGGTAGGGGCCACCGAGGAGGCCTGAAGGACTCCAACTCTCTTTAGAGAAGTAATAGCCAGTAATACTCATGAATCAGCACAAATGGAGCTTTACAAAGAGCCTCTAACACCACAACCAAGTCCCAGGGGGGAACACAGGACCGTACTGGAGTTCTCAGCCTCAGCGCACCGTGGAGGAAACGTGTAACTAGGGGGTGTCTACCCACTGACTGACCGTTGAAAGGGACGTGGTAAGCAGCTATGGCTCCCGGGAGCAGAGCAATAGGGGGAAAAGCGTACAGACGAAGCCTCGGCCAGGTCTGTACCATAGTGTCCAGTCCCAGAGGAGCTGGATGAACTAGAGAGAAACAGAGGGGACATTGTGATATCTCTTGAGTCGCAAAGAGGTTCAAAAACTCTCCATATCTACTTCACCACCTTGGGGTGAAGCCCCCCGGGCCTCGGCCCCTGTCTCGACAGTATGTCTGCTTCCACAGTCAATGTCCCAGGAATATACACTGCTCCGAATGAGAGGAGTTTGTCCTGGGACCACAGAAGGATATGGTGTGCCAGCTTGTACAAGGGGCACGAATGCCAATCACTCTGGTGACTGATATAAGAGATCGCCAATGTGTTGTCGGTGCACACCAACATATGGTGACCTCTCAGGTCTGGGAGGAAATATTTAAATGCTCGATGCACAACTAGCATCTCTAGACAACTGGTATGCCATGTCAGATGGCGACCGCTCCACAGACCAAGGGCAGGGTGGCCACTCATGACTGCACCCCAACCGGTGAGGGATGTGTCTGTCGCTAGCATTACACGGCGACCAAGAGCTCCCAGCACCGGGCTCTGATTCAAGAACCAAGGTTTCTTTCACATGTCTAAGGCACAAAGGCATTGCCGCGTGACCTTGATAGCTCGTAATCGATTCACCCCACAGGGAAAATCCCTTGGTCTTGAGCCACCACTGTAGGGGTCTCATGTGCAGGAGGCCAAAAGGTATCCCGTTGGACGCAGCTGCCATAAGCCCTAACTGAAACTGCTTGACAGTGAGTGACTGGCCTTCTCTGACTCTCTTGACTGAGGTAAGGTTTGACTCGATCCGAGCAGGAGACAAATGTGCCTGCATCATGGTCGAATCCCACACTACGCCTAGATAGGTGGTTCTCTGAACTGGAGAAAGTACACTCTTCTGGGCATTCAGTCTCAGACCTGGCTCCCCCATATGTGCGAAAACGACATCTCGATGTCGAACCGGCATTTGCTCTGATTGAGCTTAAATGTTTGATATAGTTCAGAATGCAGATGCCCTGCATACAGGGGGATACCAGAGCCGCATCTACACATTTCGTGAACGTGCGGGGTGAGAGTGCAAGGCCGAAGGGAAGTATTCGATATTGGTGGGCTTTGCCCCTGAAAGCAAACCTCAGAGACTTCCTGTGTTGTGGAAGCATGGATATATGGAAGTATGCGTCTTTGAGATCTATTGTGACAAACCAGTCCTCGGATCTGATTTGAGCTACAACCTGTTTAACAGTGAGCATTTTGAACTTCCGTGACATTATCGAGAGGTTTAGATGACGTAAGTCTAAGATCCGACGCAACCCCCCATCCTTCTTTGGAACTATGAAATACCGGCTGTAAAACCCGGACTCCCTGTCTAGAAGAGGGACCACCTCGATGGCCGCCTTCCTTAATAGGGTATTCACATCTTGTTCCATCACCAGAGCCTGCTGGGGGCCGACTACTGTCGGTGTAACCCCATTGAATGTCGGCGGTGGATGGCCAAACTGAATGCGATAGCCTCTTTCTACCGTGTGCAGGACCCATTGAGATACATTTGGCAGTAGTTTCCAAGCTGCTAACTCTGGTGTAAGAGGCCCACCCAGCAGTCCCTCCAGTACATCTAACTTCAAATGTTCAATAACTGTCATTATATTGCTCAGAATTTAATGCAATCAAACAATCAGAAAAGTAAACACGGTCTGGATTGAGATACAATTCACATTGAAGTGATATATTGAACTTCTCGAAGTTAGATAACGGTCATTAGATTCCTCAGAATCTAATAAAATTCAACAATCAGACAAGTAAACACGGTCTATATTTAGATAAAGTACACATTGAAGTGATAGAACTAACTCCTCCTTAGTGGTCGGGTATGGAAAAAATCACATCAAAAAAATGATGTAATACACGCGTTGCCTCGACAGCGCGTGAATAGCTTAGTCATACAAACAATATTAATCGATTAATGGAGATTAAATAGCTGCTCGTATAGTGTTAGGCATAACACTGTTTATTGTATATGCTTATGCAACTTTATGTTTGTGCAACTAAAAGCTCGCCAACGCCCTCCGTGTCAATCTCCTCGGAGAAAGAAATGCGGAGCGTCAAGCCCGATGCTCGGGAGGGAAGAACCGAAGCTCAGGCTTCCGAACCCAGGAATCGGGCAGATCTGATGGGTATGGTAGGAGATAAGGACGTGCCCGTCTCCATTCCCTCCAACAGATCGATCTGCGAACCCAACGAATGCCAGCACCGTTCCGCCTCGGCGAAAGCGTGACCGGTATCGCGAGGAACGCTGGCGAAGGCTCCCTCCTCGAAGAGAGCCCTCCGGGATCAAATCGTACACAACGGCCGGCCTGAAGAATAATTCTCTATTCTTAGTCCAAAAGGCTTCTCCAAATGCCCAAAACCTGCAAAAACAGATCATCATTAAATGTTCAGTGATGCTTTCTGTGATTGTTAGAATCATTTATTACATAATATAATTAGTTCAGTGATTTCTCACCCAGAGGCCATGTTGGTGCCATCGACCCATTTCTAGCTACCCTCCACTTCTTTGTCAGTCAGACCAATCCAGAATTCTCTTTTTTCAGTAATTTTCTTAACAAACTCCTGAGCAGATGAAACAATTAAATGCTTTTATATAATTAACAGACAACATTCCATGTGCATCTTTCATTTAGAAGCTAAAAACCACACATGTACACAAAACTCACATTTTCCTCTCTGTTGTTTATGATGATCAGATCTGCTCCTCTCTTCTGACAGTCTTGTCTGCTGTCGTCCCAGTTCTTCCTCTCAGTGGACAAAATGTGAATGCCATCTTTAACTCCATGCTTTAGCAATGTCTGCTATATAGCAAATACTTTACCAAGAGTCAGAAGTTAATTTCTTAGCTGCTCTCTCTCACTGGTCAGGTTTGTGTTCTTAGATAAGAGCTGTTGTCTCTCGAGTGAAGATGACACACAGCACTATGACTGCAATCAGCAGAAGAACACACAGCAGAACCAAACACACTACAGCTGCTCTGGAGCTTCTGATCTTCACTGAATCACTTCCTGTGTATTAACAAGCATGACTTTATTCTCTTTATTTATGTTCTTAACACAGCACATATAAATATAAAACATGAAAACTTAGTGTATTATTAATCTCACAACCTGTGAGTTCTGATGACTTTCCTTGCATTGAGTCTATTCCAATTTGATCACTTATGACATCATTTTCATAAATGTTATCAGTGCTTTTCCCATCTTCTCTGTCCATTTTTCTATATTTACTTTCAGACCGTTTTGGTGTCGTCAAGACACTCACAAACTCACACTGGTTTCTCTTCTGGAGTGGACTTTGTTGTGTTCCTCATCTGTGTTTGTGTGGCCAGTATTTGTGCAGAAAGGAAATCCAACCCACTGCAGGACACGGTGGGCTTCTACATTTTTACATTGGATGCTGCTGGAATACTTTTTGTAGCTGCTACATCAAGAGTCCAGAGCAGTGATCAGTTTATGGTTTTAGCTATGGCTGCATTTAGTTACTATTTACTGTACATTAAATTTCCATTGTGTAAATGTAACCACTCATAATTTTACATTCAAATATAAACTGACACAAAAAGAAGATTTTTTTCAAAATGTTTTTGTTGTTGTTTGTTTGTTTTGTTTTGTTTCAATGATGCTATTTGCATTTTAAGTAAGTAACTCGAATATCATCTGGTATATCAGCAACAGAGAGACTTGTGATAACACTCCTGGAAATAACATATGATATGAATGAAGTTGTGCACTCTTGAAAAACGTGAACTGAATGATGAACCACAGTAAGTAGTGTGTGTGTGTGTGTGTGTGTGTGTGTGTGTGTGTGTGTGTGTGTGTATGTGTGAGTGTGTGTGTGTACTGGTATATATGATTGATAGGACACAAATGTGTATAATGACATGGGTACTTTAATGTAAACATGATTTATGAGTAAAGCATACAAAAAAACATACAAAACAGTGTATTATGTAATTAAAAAATTGTACTCTGTGAGGAGGTTTAGGTTTAGGCTTGGTGTTGAGCGAGAAAATATAGTTTGTACAGTATAGATACCATTATGGCTATGGAGAGTCTCCGTAAACCACAAATGCAAGAAATTAGAGTGATTTTAAAGAAATGTTATACCACATTTAGTTTAAGTTTTACAGAATTACATTAAATCAAGAGAGAGCTGTCAAAACATCAACTAACAGAGTTTCAAAAGATTTTAAGCAATATTCCAGTCTTATTCTATTCTAGGTTTGCATGCTTGTTTAAAATGACTGAAACCATTAAATTCAAAGTAAAAAAATAAATTAATAATAATAATAATAGGCTAACTTGCCGTTTAATGTTTATCTGGTAAAGCATGTGTTTGTGAAGTACTGTATTGATTTTGGATCATCTTAAGTTTACTGTAACTATGATGTTTTATTGCAACTTTTACATCACATATACTTTATACCTTTGAAAAAAGGTTTACAAACCAAACCTGGGATGAAATAATAATGTATAATGAAAAAAAAAAAGTACAAATAATAACTGAAGACTGGAATCTCAATTATATGATAGAATGTTCTTTGATTCTCACTCACAAGGCATTTCTGGTCATATAAAACACTTCTGGAATCCAATTTTGCACACACTTTGTATGTCTTTCTAATTAAACAAACCTGACTCAACTCATCAGCTCATTAGATTATGAAATGTGTGTCTGACAAGAACACATTAAAAATGTTCAGTGGTTAAACGTCCTCCTGGAAAAAGTCGAGAAAAATGCTTAGATGAGAATCAGTTACAAAAGTTTTGGATTGTTGAACTTGTGTCAAAAGGTGCGCGATGTTTCCTACGGAAGTATGAACTGTGAAGTCCCTTCTCACAGATCCATTTAAAAGCATTATTACATGCAACATCATGCACCCTACTAAATTAGAAAACTCTGGCAGAGGCACAGCTACCGTCATAGCACAGTCCTCGTTTACTTGATTGTTTACATTTGGCTGTCCAGGTGCCCAGGAGCTGAAACTACAGATCAGCATTAGATGTTCAGTTCTGCTTTCTGTGTGATATGATACTGACTGTAAGAATTATGTATTAAATAATAATGAGTTTATTTCAGTCATTTCTCACCCAGAGGTCAGATTGCTGCCATCAACCCATTTCCAGTTGCCCTCCACTTCACTGTCAGTCAGACCAATATAAACAGCAGCAGGACCAGACTTGTTCTGAACAAAATACTGAGCAGACAACACAGTTGCACATTTCTGTCATAAATAGACACGTTACATCTGACCATTTCACATTAAGCTGCCAAAAACTATAAGATGCATTATTACACTCACATATTCCTCTCTGTTGTTTATGATGATCAGATCTGCTCCTCTCTTCTGACAGTCTCGTCTGCTCTCAGTCCAGTTCTTTGTCTCATTGGACATGTAGTAAAAACTGGACTGATAGAAAATCCATCCAACTGTAAACACAACCAGTTCAGCTATAGCTTTTTATCCTCATTTATGATCATATGTTATATACACCAGTTACTAAGGCCCAATCCCAATTCTACCACTTAGACATTGCCCTTTTATAACAATCTGATTTGAACAAGAATAAGTGGAAGCAGAAAACACAAGAAGGGAAACTCATTCAACCTACAGATGAATAAAATTAATAAGGTAAATAGCAAATAACTACATATATGAAAGAAACTTTACCACAAATCAGAAGATCACTTCTTAGCTGCTGTCTCTCATTGGTCAGGTTTGTGTTCTTGACGATAAGCTGCTGTCTCTCATTGGTCAGGTTTGTGTTCTTGAGTATTAGCTGCTCTCTCTCATTGGTCAGGTTTGTGTTCTTGAGGATAAGCTGCAGTCTCTCATTGGTCAGGTTTGTGTTCTTGAGTATTAGCTGCTGTCTCTCATTGGTCAGGTTTGTGTTCTTGAGTATTAGCTGCTGTCTCTCATTGGTCAGGTTTGTGTTCTTGAGTATTAGCTGCTGTCTCTCATTGGTCAGATTTGTGTTCTTGAGTATTAGCTGCTCTCTCTCATTGGTCAGATTTGTGTTCTTGAGTATTAGCTGCTCTCTCTCATTGGTCAGGTTTGTGTTCTTGAGCATCATCTGCTCTCTCTCACTGGTCAGGTTTTCATTCTTAGATAAGAACTGTTGTCTCTCTTGAGTGAAGATGACACACAGCACTATGACTGCAGCCAGCAGAAGAACACACAGCAGAACCAAACACACTACAGCTGCTCTGGAGCTTCTGACCTTCACTGAATCACTTCCTGAAAAAAAACAGACATTATATTAGTCTATATTCTTCTCCATCCAGTTTACATCAGCTTTAATGAGTAAATGTATTAACAATTAATCTCAGTTACCTGTGTGTTGAGATGCTTGGGTTTTCAGTGTTTGGGTGTCAAAGTCCTCTTTGTCTTTCTTATGTTTCATAACTCTTACAGCCTCGGCACTCACATAAATATCAGCTATCTTCTCTACTCTTTCTTCTAAGTCCATTATCGAGCCTTTATCCATACTCTCATTCACATGCCCAAACATCTTCAGTGCAGTTTAGATGTCTACAACCTTTTAACTATGAAGTGTATATGTGAAGCATTAAACAAAGCTTTAAGTCGTATTTAACTAAATAATATCCTTCCTACTTCATTGTACTCCTGATGTGAATGTGTTTGTGGATATGGTTCAAGTATTTATGCAAAAAGGAACTGGCAACATGTTACAATCTTCTGTGATTGGACTGGTGAACATAAAGGAAAGACTTATTTTCTGTAACTGTGCAACCGCTTTTAACAGAAAAAAAAGTATTTTCTATAAAAATGTAATTTTAATTTTAACATTAGCATCAAACTTGGAAGTTAGCAGGTTCATGAGAACTACGGGAATCCTGAAATATATAGAGATAAGGCGAGATTGTACTTTTTTATCTCTCTCTCAGGATCTCTATCAGTATCTGGAAAAAAAAATACTTTGAAAACTTCACAACTACTCATTCCAGTGTCAGAAAATCAAGCACAGAAGACAGATGAACTCAAATTATAATTTTGGGAAAGCAAATGTTCTTAATTTCGTTTTTATTCAATTGCTCACTGGCATGTTACTCACGGGTTCATTTAAATCAAACAGATATTGAATGCACACAGTGTCAGACATTTTTCTATATTAAAGAATGGTTCTAACTACCGGCTGTCAAGATGCTTCGTCTGGGTCGCTTTGTTCTGTGACTTCAGAAAAGCCAAACTCAGCAGGCAAGCCAAAACTATTATGTTGCTAAACTGTCAGACAACTTTTCGTTCCTCCACACAATTTCTTCCACCTGAAGTTTTAATTGTCGGAGCTACTGAAGCGACGTGACAGAAGTCATGATGTTGTCTACTATGTTTGTATGCAAAAGACAGGTCCAACAATTAGCATGTCACTGAAAAGCATTGTTCTACACTTCCCAGTTGTTAAAAGTAATCTTCCTGAAAAATGCACTCTTTGCTTCAGTCATCGGCTTCTTATAAGTTATATGTCTCTTAACGAGACACAGTGAAAAATTTGTATTTATTTATTTATTCATTTATTTTTATAAATAAAATATATCTGAAAAAAAAACACTGTTTAAAAACCATACATATAATATACGTTTTTGGTCATTTAATGCATAAAACTTGCTAAATGCATTATGTGTTTTCCCCCTTTATTTCTGCATGAATGTGTGAAAATGGTAATGGTAATTTGAAAATGAATCTCTTATTTTGACTTAAAAATAGATCAAGTTTTCATTATGTCAGATGAACTTTTTTATTTTAACATTTAGTCATGAATTGTTTTATAAAAGGTGTTTTTTTTTAAATCAGTAATGTTGTTTCTGCTTTGTTTCTGTCAGGAGTGCATTTCTGCTGTGTAAAACATTATAAACATATATTACTGTTTTTACCTTATATATGCTCAAACAAATATGGTTTGCAGGATGTCATGAAATGCTTCAAAAAAAGTGAGAAGTCCTGTTAATGTTGTTTTAGGAAAATAAAAAGGTATGAGAAATGAGTTTCCTCTTTTCTCTAGTACAATCCACAAAGAAGAGGAAGCTGTTCTTAGCACTATCAACAAACATAACAGACTCATTCTCATATTTCGGATGGGCAAAATTAGCTTAAGAGGATTGCTGTGCTTCTGTATTGTCACACTGGTGGAAATGATTTTCCACCATTCAATGAAAAAATATATTGAATCTAAGAGCTTATATGTTCCAAATTATACATTCAGTGTCCTTTCCCACAGTTTTCCACTGTCAGTCAATCTTAAATGCTGTCTGTACAGAGAGGGAGTTTAAAATGGCCCCTGCATATTTTCCAACTATTTGATTGGCTGCTATCCTGGAGCATGTATCAGGTCTTTGTCCGGGTTGACAAGAAGTCAGGCATGAAGGATATGACATCCTAATGAGTCACCGTTATCGCGGCCATTAGAAGGCCCGCACGCCGAAGTTTGAGTGACTGCTGTAGGAAGGCAGATGCTAACGGCCCGTGTGGATCCATCAAGTGCCTGCCATTGTTCATCCGCATTAGAGGGGCAGCTTTCTAATGGTAATTGAGTTTGTTTCGTTTGGCAAAAGCAGTAAAAATGCCACCGGCTCCACTGATGAGGGTCCTTGATTAGGCCTCAGCTTTATTTCCCATTCTTTTTACACAGCCGGAGAGACTGCTCCACATAAATGATGAGACAGGCTCTCTTCAGCAGGGCCTCGAGAGGGAGTCTCGCAGTCCCAGCGGGTCCCCCACGCACGCGTAATGTGGGAACTTTATGCTGATGTGAAATGCCAAGGGTGCAGGCAACCATCAATCATCGTTATGGCTGTGGCTTCTGTTTGGACTCAATACAGAAGATACATTTTACTTACAATATTAATTATTTTGAACTCTCATCGCAGCTTTAGTTTACTTTCTCTCAGTGCGTCTCGATTAGTGTTGCTCAGAACAGATTCTTCAGCTCACATTCCTCTGATAACACTGTGCTTTTTACTGGTGAACGTTAATAGATTTCATATCCTTTTTCCCAGACATTAGTGGCTAATTATTTAATCCAGGGTCTACCTAAATTTACTCTACTCCAAAAACCCACCTATACATATCAACTCAATCACATGACAATTCATAACTACATTTTGGCAAATTGATTGCTAATTTGTATGAATTCATTCTCATTTGTACATTTTTGTAAAATCTTCTTACACCCTAGTAAATGTTATATCTATTGTTGGGGTGGACCTTCATGTTTCATGTGGACCTAAAGTTTTTTGACATTCACTCATAAATACAAATTAAATGACGTCAGGTTGAACATATAATTAGCTTAATCAGCGGTTAACAACCAACAACTGTTATTCCTTTTCATACAAGTTATGATTGTGACTTAAATAATGAAGGAAATTGGCTGCAAATAAAATTGGTAGCACTTTATTTTACAGTCCTGTTCCTCATGTACATACTATGTACTTATTATAGTAATACAATAACTATCTAATAACTAGGTACTAACCCTGAACCTACCCCTAAACCTAACCCTACCCCATGTAGTTACCTTGTGTTACCAGAACTTTCTTAGATAAATACACTGTAAGTATACTATAAGTACATGTTAGTACACGTACTGTAAATAAAGTGCAACCATAAAATTTCATACCGCTAAATACTATGTTACTTCCTCAAAACCGCTTATACTGTATTATACATTTTAACGTTTCTAGCACATATCTAGCTCCATGTGTCTTGATGGTGTTTACTGTATAAAGGGTATTCTATTTATGAATGAAAAAGAGCATTAACTTTTTAGCACCGCTCAGTTTACTAACTGTATACATATGGTTATGAATCAACACAATAAAATATTAGTATAGTTACTTTTATCTGTTTTGAAGAATTTTGATGGTGCTTTTTAGCACCATTCAGACGTTTTGTGCAAAATATACAAGAAGTAACATATTTTTGTTACCACAGGAACTTTTTTTATGAGTGTAACCATTTAAAAACTCCATAATCACGGGAAGGCGGCGGTGGGAACCAGTGAACATTCAATTAAAAGTTTAATAAAAAAATAAACACAAAACAGCGCCTCACGGACGACTGCCGCACACAAACAAATCAAAACCAAAACACAAAATAAAGCCCAGGCCTGGCCCTCTCTCGTCCCTTCACTGTCGTAGCTCCTCTTTTGTATCCTTCTGGTCTCCTTTGTGGGACTCGAGACCGGTGAGTGGCGCAGGTGGCACTCATTTCCAAATCACTCCACCAGCCTCCCTCCATTCCCACGGCACTCGGCTCCACCCCACTCATCACAATGAGCCTTAATTATAATTGTCTGTCAAAAGTCTTGTTCAATAAACCAGTGTTAAGAGAAAGATAGAGAAAGGATACTGTACATAATGGTTGAGGATGTGACACAAGCCACATTCTGCTGGAATTCACATCTTATAGCAATAAACATTCGTTCTGTGAATGGTAAACTCTTGAAGAGAGAGCTGATCTGATCTGTTACAGAAACCAGTTAAACCTGAACGTAATCTGATAAACAAAGTGTCCTTTAACGTCAGCAAAAAGGTCACTGTGTGTTCCTGCTGAAGAATATTGAGGGGCTGATTTGTAGCAGTGAACTTTTCGCTATAAATTTAAATCATTAATACTTGTCCGTAAATGTCAAATCGGTAATAATACTCAAACCAATAACATGATGTTGTTGTTAATGAGTTAAAAGCAATACACTAAATGAGCTCCTTTATTATGAGTTGTGTTATTATGGGATGCTTAGCTTCATCTTAAATATGAGATAATCAAACATTATATTTCACAAAGGTGCAATAAGTTGTTCCAGGACTGTCCATACTGGGTTACTGCCCCAGAGACACAGAGCATAATTTAAGCATATTGATGTTTAAGTCTTTTATTCCAATAATTCCAGTGTTAGACATAAAGTGAAGCCTCACTGGACTGCTTGACTCAGTGCTGCTGCTCTATCCAAACTTCATTAGAGGCACATAGTTGAAGCAATCTCAGATGTCAGCGAAACAGCAGTGCCCCATAGACCACAGTAACTGAAACTAAAAAGAGAAAATCAAGTATTAGATTGAGTCTCATTTGATTTAAACTATTAAAAATCCCCCAGTGAAGCCTGCAGACACCCACCCTCACATGAAAACACAGTACGCCAGCATTTCCAGCCCTCCTTCTTTAATGTACCTGCCCTTGTACATGAGAGAAAAAGTGTTGCCAGGTCTTACGTTATTTTATGCTTTTCAGAAGAATATTAAAGTCATCAAACCTATAAAACAGCACTAATGAAAATGTTGGAATTATATAGTGACCAAAATATGTTAAATACAAGCAAAACTTTTTTGTATTTCACTTTAGTAGATGTATCCTCAGATGATTTTTAAACTGTAAAGAATTTTTGTGTCACCATATAGACTTTTACTACGTAGGCTTGTGCAGATTTTATTTATTTGTTTGTTTAACGGTAACATTGTGATATATTATTACTTTAAGTGTAAGAAATGATCCAAACAGGGTAGCAAATAATGAAAGAGAATGAGAAACATTTTCTGGAGTTATTTCTCCTAAATAAAGCCAGCGATAAATGTGAAATTTATTATAATGATTTATAATAGCGTGACTGCTGTAAGTTAAAACATACTTGACTTGCTATATTGATTCTACACAAATTTGTCAGTGTGGTTGTTTACAAATTAGGTGCAATTGTTTAGTTGAAATAAACTAGTGATAGTTTTTTTATGATTAACAAGCATAATAAATGTATAGAAAATAGAGAATTATCATTGTTTTTATGTGTAAGTGATAATTCATTGTGTTTTGGGATATAAAGGTCAGTCTGGTCATAAGGAAGTGTTTGGCAGGTTATGCAAATAATCACACATACACACACAGACTGGCCTGAAAACTAAAGTCGGCACTACTGTGATTAATGTTGTATCTGAAAACGACAGAGGAAGTTCTGAATAATGCACAATCCAAGAGGTCCATTTTTGCTTGCAGCGACACTGCGTGTGGTTACAGTATGACTAGAGAGATGTTTCTGCTGACCTCGATTCCATCTCCATGAACACATCCCAGGTGTCTTTGTGCTGTCGGACGCACTCTAAATTGCTTTATCAAGTGGCCCCTCATGTATTTATGAATGCTGTGTGTGGATTGCGTGCTGTGAATGAGGGTCTGTGCTTCTGTGTGGTAAATGAATAATAGACGGAGTGGAAGGGAAATATGGATGAGTTATACAAGCAGGCCTTGGGGTGGATGAGGGCGGATAAACTTCCCCTTCATCCCTCTTATGACAAACCACCCTGGAGAATCACCAAAACATGCTGATTTGTTCAAACACCATGATTTCTTATTGAGAAAGTCATGTGGAAGTGAAAAGCCATGCTAATATTAACGGTAGGTGAAAGGCAAAGAAATCTAAATTTTCCTTGTCATCTAAAAGATGATTTCTTAGAAACACCTCCCTCCTGTGATGGACCATGTCCTCACACTCTTTCTCTCTGTCTTTCTCTTTGAGGGTTTTGCACTATCCTCATTGCAGAAAAGCCGACACGCTGTTGAATGGCTGCTTTATTGGCATTGATTTCACTGGTCATTGATGAAGAGCCTACCCTCAGGAGTCGTCAAACTTCAAAACTGCGCTCAGAAGTCTTTGTTAGCGAGTTTCCACAAAGTGACAGAGTGAAAAGAAATAAAAGTATCCTAAAAATGAGAGGCCAGGTCTTGTAATGAAATATTGACAGTCTGACATCTGCTCTCTATGGTGCGTTTTCATTCTTTCTTCCGTTCCTCTTCAGATTCGGAAAGATAAATATGCCACACTTCCTCTTTTCTATTGCTCACTTTCAGTGTGGACAAACTTGTATTTATTTTAATATTTCTAGAAACTTCTCTTGAAGGAACAGCTCACCAAAAATTAAAACTCTGTCATGATTTTTTCACCCTTATGTCTTTCATAACCTTTTCAAATGGAGATATTATATTATATTATATTATTTGAGTGAACTGTCCGAAAGAAGTATTGGTAATCCAAAAACCGATGCAACCGGTTCTTCACTCGTGAACTAGTCAGTCTATTGTTCGTTATCTGGCTCGGCTCAGTGTTCATCTTCAGTTCTCTCTTCACAGCAGTTCAGTCAGTGTACTGTTTGAGTAAATGAATTACTCCAGGATATTGGTTTGTTTTAACTCAGAGGGAGTGTCAGCCGCATTAAAAAAGTTAACAGCTTAAGTCATTTGTGGATTAATGCATACTGGAGATGCGAACCATTTTAAACGATTCAGTTCGATTTGGTGAACTGGTTCAAAAAGATCCGGTTACATCGAATGATTCATTCGCAAACCGGATATGACAAACTGCTTTGTTTTGAACTCTCTCTCACAACAGACATTGAAGAGAAGACAATGCTGAATAAAGTCATAGTTTTAGTTCTTTTTGGACCAAAATGTTTTTTCCATGCTTCAAAATATTTTAACTGACCCTCTGATGTCACAAGGCCTCTTTGGTGATGTTTTTCTTACCTTTCTCGACATGGACAGTAGACCGTACACACAGCTTCAATGGAGGGACTGAGAGCTCTCGGACTAAATCTTAAACTTTGTTCCAAAGATAAACAGAGGTATTACGGGTTTGGAACAACATAAGTTATTAATGACATAATTTTGCTATTTTGGTGAACTAACCCTTTCAGAGCATGCCAAGCTAACAGGTGGTGATATAATATCAACCATAAACCCATGTTGGCAAATCAGAAGCCTGAAAAAGTTTCCAGTAGGCAGAGGCACTGTCCCTAAACCCTTGTGGTCTTCCTCTGAGTCTGCACTTTCGTGACGTAGTGGAGTTGATGGATACATGCATGCGGCGGCCATTGTAAGTCTGCATTGGGTCACACTTTATATTAGGTGGCCTTAACTACTATTTACTGTATTTACATAAAAAATAAGTACAATGTACTTATTGTGTTCATATTGTATTGTAAAACACTTTTTCTGCTATTGAGGTGGGATAGGGGTAAGGTTAGGGAGAGGGCCGGAGGTATGGGTAAGTTTAAGGTTGGGTTAAGGTGTAAAGTATTGGTCATCAGTGTAATTATAAATGTAATTACAGAAATTAAATACAGATGTAATTATGTGTAGTTTTATATATAAGTACAATGTAAAAACATGTATGTACACAATAAGTACATTGTACTAAATCATTAATTAAAATGTAAGTACATTGTAGTTAAGGCCACTTAATATAAAGTGGGTCCCTGCATTGTAAGTCAAACTAGGAAAACTAGGTCAAGGCAGGTAAAACAGAAACGCAGGGAAATCTAAACCAAAACAGAAAATAAATGTGACAATATGATACAATAATAATAAAATACTAAAAAAGCTGCAGTAAATCTCCTTTTAAAAAGGTTTATTCTGATTCAGCCTGAATATGTCTCTCTTTGAGGCAACTATTTCAAACCTTCTTATTTTATTACTCTGATGGTGTCTGAAGAAATCTCCTCTTTGATGTGCAGAAACATTATATTTTATAGTCAATGGGCCTCTGCATGTGCTGCGTTTTCACTCATGTCTGTGGAAACAATTTTTCCCCCCTCCATTCATCAATCACAAGATACAAGCTCGCTCTAAACTATTCATTTAAAGAAACAGAGCGAAATGCATGGGGAAAAAATATGCGGTTGAGTAATGGGCATGCCTGAGCTGTCTGTCATTCTTAGCAGTACCTGTTTGACTCCACTCGTTTGAAAGATTCATGATTTCTATATCCTTCAGCTTACTGGAAATTGGAAAATGTAACACCAGCACATAAGGGATTTTTTTTAATGTCCAAAGTGTCAGTGTTTTATAGAGCTGCCGGCTGCACCCGTCACTGTAGGGGGTCCAGGGTTTTACTGAAGCATTGTGTGAAACAAAGCCTGGGGAGACGGGCGGAATATGTAAAGATCAAAGTTCTGACTTCACTCTACCTTTTAAGGGGAAACGTGGCAGAATGTGTAAATGGTGGAGACATTTGTACATTGTAACTTCAGGCTGAATTGTTGCATATTGACTAGAAAGTTTGGTGAATAGTCAGAAATATTGTAATTTTATTGATAATAATTATTAATGGTTATTTTAAATAGCAAACACAATGTTACTTTTTTGCTGTATTTTACATCAAATAAATGCAGGCTTGGTAAGAAGAAGAGAATTAACATATATAGGATGGATTTTTACTTTGCTACTTTTATTCTTTGCTATTATAACTTTCTAAATATCAAAGACTTATTAAACATGTTTATCATGTCTCATGGCAACAGATCTTTTGTGTTGGGGCCAAAATGTAAAATTAGTAGTCAAAGTTTGATCTTTAAAGAACCAGACCGGTTTAACTTCTCACTTCTTATAATAACTTCACAGATAATTTTCTTTCTGATTCACTCTGCCATGGAATTTGTCTTATCATAAAATTATCAAAACTAAAAATGGACTTGAAGTACTTCTTCTTCATAGAATGAGAATAATTATCTGAGGTGTTTTCAGTTCCTTAAAGCTCAGATGAAGTGCATAGAACAAGAACTTGAGACAAGTGACTTCCATTCCAAATGTCAGCCATTATGCCAGAGTTGATTGTATTTGGGCTTTTGATGGTTACTAAGACTTTATTTGAATCTGATCCATCCATTTACCTCAAATCAAGTCTCTGGCTTTAAATATAACTTATCTGTAGGGTCAAAGAATATGTTCCATGTTCATCCAGGAAACTATTTGTGTAATCCAAGTGGCCACAGTCACGTATTGTGTGTGGAGGTGATTGTGTTTACGGCTCAGCTGGGGCTTTTTGTTTATTTAACTGACATGCAGGTTGGTGCTGAGAAATACCAGCATAATCACTTTAAGCAGGATAAATCAAATATTCCAGATTAAATGAAAAACAAACACAACAGTGCCTCTTTGTAATGTGAGATAACAAGGTAGATTTGACGAGATGTAATAAAGATGACTGTGAAAAAAGCTCGTTTAAGTGGGCGTGATTAGATTTATTTGCCCATTTGCATGAAGATGGTCACCGTTTGCAAGCAATGATGACTCATGGGTTCGTAGCGGGGAACACAAAAATACCCAGATGAAATAATTTCAGTCCAATTTATGCGATTGCGCTCGATCTAATTTGTTTTCTTCAGCTTCTTCAGAAGTGTTTACCTTATCATTTATGCCTGCACTAGCATGCTAACATACCGATGAAAATCATGATTTCAGACTTGATTTGAGGTAAACTGAGTGCTGATTTATGACCCAGACTTAAACGGTGGAAGAGATGCTGACAAGATGATTTTTGAGTGTTATACAGATGTCAGTGACAGAATGGTAAACCGTGCTTTACGGTTTCATGAATGTCTGTGTTTATAAAGTGTTGTTGTTTTTCTCAGCAGCCCATGAGCAAAATGTACATGAAACCCTAGCTAGATTTTAGTGATTAATATCACACTCTGTCAAAGAACTGACTCAGGTCAGCCATACTGAACTGAAATGTATGAATGTGTAATTGTATGCATCTTGATAAAGTTTCAATGAATCTACGAGGGATTCTGTTGCCGTTCTAGTAAATCAGCCGTCCCAGGTTGGAGGAAAATGGGGATTGTGCCAGAATATGGGCTCGCTGTGGGGGGTGTTTGTTACAGAATCAACCTGCTCACATCCAATTAGTTTTATTTATGTCCAATTATGTTAATTGCTGCTCCATGTGGCAAAAATCTTTGCTTTTTAAATAGAATTATGCATAACACATCCTTTGTTGAACCAATGGCACCTGCTGCAAAGATATTGCAATAAAACATAACCAAAGTGCCAGAAGCATTTTACAGGAAATCATTTATAATTTAGCTGGCCTATTGTATTAATAATTTCATTCAATACCCCTTGCTAGGTTTTCTTTTCAAACAGCCAGTCAGAAAATGATATTAACGGCCATTTCAGGTAGAGTTCACCTCAAAATAAAAATGTATTATTTATCATCATGTCATTCATGTGTCCTACTTTCCGAACATAGAACATATTTTGAAGGATGTTTTTAACTTATGTTCTTTAGACACAGTAATAATATTATTAATAATAATGAAATAAAGCTGAAATTTCATTATTCATTATTTTCATTTATATTATCACTGAAATAAAGCCACTTTAAATTCTACCAAACACAATAAAAACTAATTAGAAAGGCTTTTTTTTTACATTAATTTGTTTGTTCGTTCATTCATTGATTAATTATTTCCGTCATTCATTCATTCATTCTTACATTCATTCTTTTTCTACAGTGGTAATCTGTTTTAACTAATGGAAATAGTAATGTAAAATATAGTAATGTAATAGTAATGTAAAATATTTAACTTATTCCCTTTAAAACAGTTGGTTGCTAGCTGAAAAGTGCAAAATTGAAGTGTTTTTCTGGATAAAGTAGGAAATATATGTATATATATGTATATATATAGAAGATATATTTATCTTCTCAGAATATGTTTAGCTGACCGGTTTGCATTTTTTTCCTTCTCTCTCTTTCTCTGTGCATCATATGCCTGGTGGAAGATCGAGATCACATTTAGGTCAGCATGTCATTTGTACTTGTTTAAACGCAGGTTTGGATGAAAGCCCTGCGATTCTTGAAAAGCCCTCGTGTGACATTTATAATATCTCAAGTGAGTGACTTGGATTAACCTGGATCCAGATCGCACTCTATGTGTCAGCCACTGCTCCCTTTTGATTATGAGCATGAAATATGGAAAGAGGAAGTGTGTGAAAGAGACAGAAGGATAAAAGAATGAGAATGGTACTGAAGATGCAACTACAAACAGAATGTAACCAAAGGAAATCAGATTTGTGTGTGAGAGAGTGAATAAAAGAGAATACGTCAGATCAAATGCTTTCTTATCACTGTAGCATATAAATATTTGGAATATAAAGAAAATGCAATGATTTTTTCTTCCTTTTTTAAAGTTTTTTTTTTTTCTGATTTACTGTACTGTATGGTGATAAAGGATTATGCCAAAAAATTCTTTGTCCTGCTTGATCCATGAGGTCGCTTGCTAATCTTTTAATATATAAACTGTTAATAATCCTTATTTACTATTAATTACCAATAAATACTATTAAGTTTTAGTTTTTTTTTCTTTACCTTTTTATATTTTTTATAATTTTATATTTTAACTTTTATAATAATAATAATAATAATAATAAATGTTTATGCAAATTCAGTTTCTGCAATTTTCAATAAAGAGAAAGGGTGCTTTGTACCCTACTCTCTCTCTCTCTCATTCTCATCACTACACTAGCTTGCTCTATTCTTATTTTGTTTTATTTGTTTTCTTTTTATTCTTCATATAATTTTTTTAAAACTTGCTACGTGTTCTTTTAGGGTAACTGAGACTTGCTATAGCACTATCATTGTTCTTTTGATGATTTGGATTGCTTCTATTTTCCTCCTATGCAAGTTGCTTTGGATAAAAGTTTCTGCAAAATGACTAAATGTAAATGTTATGTTGTATGTATTCTGATATTGTGAGCTGTAGTGTCTTATGTCACTCAGAGCTGTATAGCTATAATCTTATGAGAACATATTATCACTCTAGGAAACACAGAGGATCTTTAAAGCGAGAAAGAGAGGGAGTAAGAGATGCTGATTTTATTTTGCTAATTTAAGTTCACCAGAACCCTCTGCAGGAGTGGAGAAGTAATGAGCCCTAAACACTGGCTCTTCCTGATTTTATTTCATGTTATTTTATTTGATTTTATGCTATTTATTTCTCGCTCTCACTGGGGCGCTATAGCGCGGCAAGTGCTTGCGGCTACGCTAAATTACCAAATTGCCATTCTGAAACAGCACAAACAGGGTATTAGCAATCAGGAGCCATTGCCACGCTGTCACCACTCGAGCACTTGAAAGGTGCAGAGTACGGACTTCTGCTCGTGATTTGCACTGCATGTGGCCTGACTTTGGTAAAAGGCCTCGTTTTAAATATTTAAAGGGCCTGAAGGAGAATAAATAAAACTTTGAATAAATATAGATCTATAGTCACAGACAGTAAAATTAGTGTGACCCACAAATCCAACTCTTGAAAAACTTGATATGACTTTATATTTAGACACATTGGTTAAAATTTAAGTATGTAGGATATGCTTAATCTCCATACTAGTAACGGAAGCTTTAGTCCTCATTTATCTGTCCTCTTTATCAAAGACCTGAACTGCCTACAGATCTGACATCACTTTTAATGTTAAGAGTTAACATGAAAGTTAAAATATACCATTTCTACATCACTATAGCACCACCATATGGATTGGCAAAAACTGTTTTTTGCCCAAACACTCTCTTCATCTCCTACTGGTCGGCCAAATAGATAGCCCTGCCCCCAAACCTAAGTCATTGGTGGAGCAATTGACCGCACAACTCATGGTTAACATGTTTCTCAGGAATTAACCTAAAAGATTTTAGTATCATTTTAGAATTATTATTATACTATTTATTAATATTTTGAATGTTTTAATTTTATATTTTCATATTTTATTTAAATAGTTCTGTTTTATTTGCTTTCAGCATTTATTTATTTATCTATTTATCTATTTATTTATTTATTCATAGGGTTCATTGTTTTTTCTGTTGAATGTTTGTTTGTTTGTTCCGTCATTTATTTATTAATTTTTCATCCTTTTTATATATTTCATTTTATTTTATTTTCTATATGTACAGGGTTCCATATTATAAGCCTTTTAACTTTAATTACTGTTTTTAATATTTTAAGTTTTAGTTTTAAACCCATCGATATTCTAATAAGCATAAGGAATATTCAGGACACAAAAATGATCTCTCTCAGATGGTGTGTAATGCATCTAAGATCATTTTTCTACGTTGTCACAATGCAGTGAGGAATTGCCTTCTTTGTGAACTATGCACGTTATACTGATATATAATTTGGTTAAAATGTGGTATCTTAGGACACAGCAGTCACATCTGAAATGTCCCTTAAATGCCTTAAAATGCTTTATTTTTATGCGGCTCATTAGGTTTTGGAACACAGGTTATATTTTCCACGGAATAATCAACCTTTCACTTCCATTATCTCAGTCGGCTTCACCTTAAATATTAAAGTCACCTCAAAACTGTTCTCACATTAGCAAAAATTTCTGCAAATGGTAGTACGAACTGAGTTAACTTATCAGTGGGCCAAGACAGATGCCTGTAATTCCCCCACAAATAGCGTAATATTGAACTTCCTCTGAGCAACATGTTCTGGAACATCATCTGAGGAATGAGTTCCATTCTATAGTCCATAATACTGACTGATTTCTTCAGAAAAAAAGAGTTTAGGACTCACAACTGAGTCAATAAATCATCCACACACAAACTAGCCCAACCGTGACATCCTTCATTGTTTTTAGTGTATGTATTTCGCCATCTTGATCTCAGCTTTTTTCCAGCATAAATAATGCAGGTGTGTTGAATTATTCACTGATGTCCAGAATTCTCAAAATGGCATACTGGGATTTTGTTACCTTTACGGCTTTTTTGTCACCCTCTCTCTTTCCTTTCCTTTCTATTTCTCCTCCTACACATCCAGACTTGTGTAGTGCATCCCTGGAGCATGCTGCTCAGTCGCTGTCACTCAAAACTTTGCCACGATTCCAACCAAGACCTGAAAAAGTTCAAACATTCAACCAACGATGAGTTTAACCCTCTGGGGCTCAAAACTGAATGACGCGTGGAAGGCCCTCAGCAAATCTCCACATGGAGGGCCACTTCTTGAATTCATAGCCACTTCTTTTCTTTTTGATGACAATTTGTGTTTGTATTTTTTACAGACTTTTCTGGAACTAAACCAAATCTTTATTTTGTATCATTATGAATGTGTACTAGCAATCGGATGTCATTAAGAAATGATGGTGTTTCCCTTCCTGTAGCTCAACTGGTAGAGAATGACAATAGAAATGACAAGATCAGGGGTTCAATTCCCAAGAGAAGCAAGAACGCTTTGTATTGGCTTTGAAAAAAAGATGTGTCTGCCAAATGCATCAATGTAAATTTCACATAAAATTGTATATCAGTACAAGTTCCTCCCCTGAACCTATCTTTCAGTGGGAAATAGATGAGATGAGATTGTACAAAGTCAAATGAGCTAGCCACCAGTTCGCCAAAATGAAAAATAGTTATGAATTGCAATGAGAGTGTGTTGGTTCAAGACATTTAAATAATGGTTTCAGATCACACTGCGTGGGTAAAACAGTTTGTTTACACCACAAGGCAGATCAGACATTTAAATAAATCTGATTCCTGTGACCAGATCTTGGAGGGAATATAAGTTTATTTTTTCAACTATCTTTCTTTTTTTTTCTTCTAGTTTTTGGTAGGCAAGTAGAACCAATGGATGTATTTATGCCTTCAGAGCACTAACAAATGATTCATAGTTCACTCTGAGGTGAATATCACGATAGCATTTTGGATTCTGCTGAGAGGGCGAAGCTGAAAGATTTAAGTTTCCTTTCCTTTTGATTTCTTTCCTCTTAGAATTTTTACACAAACTTGGGTACAAGTCTCATCATTTGCCCATCTTTTGAATAAGCCAATCGAATTTGTGCACACTTCCCTCTTGATTGCAACAATTATTAGAAAGACCCCTAACCCCACCTGAGTTTGACTGTCTGTAAAACTCATAGCAACACGTCAAATGTATAGAAATACACCTTGTTGCCAGTTGCTTTGTCATTTGGCCCTTGTTTTCAGAGGAAAGTGTAATTTGAAACATTTATGATCCATTTTCAGCTTCAGTCTATAGTATTGCGTCTTGTTATTTTGTTGTATACAATAATTGAGCATTGTAAGCACTCAGCTTTAATGGTATATAAATGGATAGCTTTGTTTGAGTGGATGCTTCTGGTGCACAAACATGTCAGAAGATGGGTAGAATTAGGACGGTTTGTTTGTTCAGTCATTCTGCGGCCACGGACAGCTTGTTGTGTCTGGCTAATTGGGAGTCTGTAGAAGAAAGCTCTTCGGTCTGATCAATAGCCGTTCACCGAGCAATAGCATAACAGAGGATTGTGGCTCTACTCGTCTGAGACAGACCGACACGGATTGCAAAAAAACAATCCAACTCTTTTCTTGTGCTCATGACTGTCAATCTTAGTTTTACAAAAGCAGGATTTCCATGAATACTGTACACTTGGTGTACCATAAATATTAAAGAAAAGCAATGCACCAATCCTATTTTTCTCGCATTCTTCAAATCATTCAGCAGTGTGGTAATTTTGACATCATCTTTTTTTTTATTTTTTATTAATTGTTTTAAGAAATATTTCAATTACAATGTAATATCATACATGTAGCCTGACGTCCCAAATTGATTAACCTTTAGCAAATTAAAAGGAGTTTTGAACCCTATTTCGTACCATACTTGTGGAAAGTGCTGTGCTATATATAGATGCTGACAGAGAGTGAGACATGTGTAACAGGAATTTGTAAATCTGCTTTTCTGCAACAACCTTTTAGGTGGTGAGCTGTGTATGCTGGAGTAACTGACGTATTTACCTGTGCAGCTGAATATTATCGCCTGTGTATTGTGAATCGCTGTAGTCCATAATGGATGGTATTTGAAAATGGAAAGCGCTCTTGACTGGGTTTCTATTTTAAAGTGGCTCATTGTTGTGAATCTGACAGATACGAATGAGTTTTCCACAACAGGAGGATTAGTATGCATAGTTTACACCCTCTTGAACCTGGCCTGTTCTAATTCAATGTTTTCTCCTCCTGTCCTTCTCTTCCTCTCCCTCTGAACCTGTCTGTCCTTCCCTGTCTTCCTTTCTTCCTTCCTTCCTTCCTACCCTCCATCCTCTCCATCCTTCCCCTCCCCATCATGCTATTCGATTCCAGTGGCGGCTACGAAAAACAAAGTGAGAGGTGAGTTGGATCCTCCATTTTCCCTGCTGCTTGGTAAATGGGGAGACACCATTCTCAATAAGCTGAGCTGAGATAGCTGCCTTATCATTCCTGTGAGCCAGGCAGGCAGTACCACCACCCTGTTCCTTTCCACACGGCCATTATTTTTGCTATTTACTTGCCCTCTCTGTACTGCCCCTGCTTTACCTCCTCTGCCATCACTTCTTCTCTGTCATCTTTTTCAGCTAAGAGGAAAGCTGCTGAACTTCAGTGCTGCACAGAGCTTAGCCGCATGAAGTCACTTGTAGCATGGCTAACCTTAGTGTGAAATAGCTCTTAAACATAATGACCATTTGTTTATATCACTCTGCTTGTCTGTTTTTATTTCAGACAGACTGTCAATCTGTGTATTTTCAGTCACTCTCTCTCTCAGAAGGCGGCGATAAATTGCCTCTGAAGTGAGTCACTGAATTATTCAGTCACAACACTGATTCATTTATATTTGCGAGTCATTGAATCATTCATTTAACACATTCATTCAAAAATGTCGAATCATTCATTCCATTGAGTCCACTGTCTGACTAAAAATATTTCCCTGATGTATCTGATAATGACTCCAAACATACTTCTTGTTTCTTTTTAATATTTTATTTATTAAGTATATTACATTTTTCATGTTTAAAAGCACAACTAAAAATTGTAGCATTTATAATTATAGTAACTTCATATTATAGAAGTAGCTTGTGTCAAATAAAACAGTCCAGAAAATTATTCAGTGAAGAAACCAACAACAATGTGGCAATTTCAAAGATGGACCTCCAAACCCATGTTCGCATTGTGTCAAAGTACAAGGCATTTTTATCTTCGATGTTTACTGTTTGCGGAGTAATAAACTAACTCTATGGTTTATGGCTGCATTTGTTTTGGCTTTATTGTGACAGTGTGTCCTTCAGGCCACAGCTGTAGAATTTCACGGTTGTTGTTTGCCACGTAGTTATAGATTACATTTAAAAGATACTTCCACTAAGTGGTTCAGTGAGAAGCAGTGAAATATTTACAAGGAGAAGTTCACAGAGGTTATGTGTGACTTGGTATGCCATAGGAAAGTGAGATTTCTTTGATAAACCACAAATACTTGCACACAAAAACACACAGTCAATCATTTCAAACAAATATATACAATTTTAAGAAATTATGAGCAGCTGATGCATTATTCACTGTTGCATTCGAAGTATGCATTGTCAAAAACAGATTTAACAGTGAAAAAGCCGTGGGGACAAAAAAAAAGGGGGTACACCCGTGTTTTGTAATCCATCATAACTATCCATATGTCTGTATGTCTTAATTTCTAAATTACATACAATGTAAAGGTTTTGGCTTTGTTTTCATATTGACATGCCTTCACAGGATTAGTTGATTAATTGGCCAAAATACTTTTATAGAAATACAGAATGTTCGATAGATTTTATTGTGGATAAAAAATGTCTCTTTCTGGAAAAATAAATAAATAAAAAAGTAAACAATTACACTATAATACAGTTTCGAAGGTGGTGAGTTGTGAAAATTACATGATTTCAGATTTCATACGGTGCATGCCATTGTAAAGACTAAGTCTATCCAGTGCTGTCCCATGACAAATTCATACGTATTTTACAATGTGTCTAATTCATAGGACCTCACTTGTACAATTTTGTATGATTTGTCTAGACCCCACTGACAGGTATTTTCATTGGCAGGTTTAAGGGTAAGTTATTCGTATGTTCCCCAATTCATAGAAATTGGGGAACTCATAAATTATGCACGATTTAGCAAAAAAACGTACGAATTCTTATTTAGCCAAATTAGCCACCTCATAAAATATGTACGAATTGTCATGAGATTGGATTGGTCTATCCTTCACAGACTCATTTTCATCCCTGTTAAATTCAATATGGCATCAAACCTGACTAAGGTCTATAAGAAATCCCGGACATTTTAGGCAATTTAGAAATCCCAGCAAAGGACACGTCTGGGAAAAAGAGGACGTATTGTCCCCCTGTTTGAGAACATATTTGCCATGTTTAGTTACTTGCTCTACCAATACTGTGCAAAAACGAAAATCTTGCCTGTGCAATAGATCTGAATGTGACATTTGTTAGCTCTCCCAAAGGTCTGCCTCATTTTTTGAGGAAGAAAAACTATCACTGCAAATATTTGGAGTCAGGTAGATGAAATGAAGCCTCTGTGTACAGAATGAGTGAGACGCTATCAGGGACTGACTCCTCTAAACCACCTGCTCTCCTCATGAATAATGCACAAGACTACACACACTCACCTCAGATGGCAATTTTACCTGTGTACCATCTGCCTACAGGGGCACGGCATGGTATCGGCGTGTGTGTTCGCGCTCGGCGAGTAACAGAGTTGTTTTTGTCAACGGCACTTTCATAGGAACTGTTCCCTTTTGTCGCAGTAAATTACGGCATTAAAAAGAGAGGACTTGCTACAATTAAGAAACTGTGATTGGGATGTTTGTTTACAATGGCAGGAGCAGCTGCACACTGGTCTAATTGTACAAATGGAAGTGGATCCGCTGAGACCAGTTCATTTGTTGTTTGCTAATTGATTAGATTTCTCTAAATCAGAAATTGCTGAGCGTCTTCAAAATGTTCATCCTCTGTGTCTGGTGTGGGGCGGTGTCCATGTTTTCTGCGTTTAATCGCTTTGATTCACACAATGTGCACAGCTAGCTCATTAGACTCTCTGCAATTAGTGCTATGACTTGTTAAATGTGATGTGTGTAATTTAATAAGTTAAATGCTTTATCTGTTCCCAGCTTAATATGCAAAAACAACTATAACAAAGCTATTTGTAGAATGATTTACTAAAAATTTTGTCTCTGTGGTAAGCCATCCCAATTTAGCAACATTTTCTATCTGGACTTTCTGTTTGGCTGACCCACTGCAGATGGGGGTAGTTTTGGGAAAAATAAAGACAACATGGAATTAATATTTTGTTAATGCATGTTCTTGGTATATTGTAAGCACAATATTATTTGATAATTTGTATGTTGGATTATGAAAAGACATTTATAATAGTACAAAAGATTTATGTTTTGAACATAAAAAAGTATCAGGATTGAGCAGCACATCTTAGTATTTAACCAGGATTACAATACATTTTTCATGAGCAGCAAATCAGCATATTATAATGATTTGTGAAGGATCATGTGACCTTTACTGACCTTTACGATTGTTGCTTGTCATATACAATGTGACTTGTGGCAGACTGTGTGATATGATCCTTCATGTATTGCTATGCATCTAGTTGTTGATTGGTTCTTTATTAGATGGCAGCCGCAGGACTGTGACCTACAATTTTCCCAGAAATCCACAGGAGTCCAAGATTAGATCAAGGCAATTAATGGTCTGTAGGTGAGCACGACACACTAAGCAGTCCAAGACTGGCCTCGGTAAAAAAATATTTTACTGTCCCCAAAATTTGTTTTAGACTGTGGCATTCGCACAGAGTTCTTTTAGATTTAGCAAACAGAAGGCCATAATCATGACAAGGACATGCACAAAACTTCCCAAAATTTTAAAACCAACAGACACAAGGGCATTTTTGAGAGCAGTAATCTAGTTTAACACTGCCAGGGTGTATTGAAATCAGTTGGGCTGTACTATTCACTTCTAATCGGTGTCTTTCATCCTCTTCTGCTTAGTGTCCCAAAGCTCTAATTAACTCCTCAAACATTATTCTCAGCCCTAGGGAAAGACTGTGAGTGCTGAATGAAAAGAATATCAAAGATTAACACCTCCATTTTCACTAGTGCCCCTTACTGATTCCCATTGGGACGCCCACCACCGTTGATGTAACCTCCGCGAATTAATCTTACCTTGACTCACAAGAGTGTAGCTGTAACCACAGAAGTCTCCTAAAAGTGCGTTTCAGGCATTTCCAAACACCGAAGAATTGAGCTATTGCTGTTTTGTCACTGTAAAACACTGTCAGCACATCTTTAAAATGAACAGAATTTTGTGTTTTGGTTAACTGGTCTGGGATTGTGTTGTCAGCACCTGGCAATGCTAGCCAAATTGGCACCAATTCATGCACTTCATACCTGGCACACTTGATCCTGGGAACATACACTTGGCATCATACCCGAATAGATGTCCTTTTTTTGGACTGGTTCTGCCTGGTAAACCCCAAACCTGAAATAGTCTGTTTGATTTGGTCTGGCGAACGATGAAGTAGAATCCAAGAGAGATTGTAGACTTAGATTTAATAACCAAACTTTCAGGCATTGACAGAATTAGTACACACATATGTAAGGATTTGTAGCATTCATTTTGTGTCATATCAAACCAGAGGTTATGCCAGAGCGATTCACCCTATTTAGTACTTTCTCCATCAACAACAGTCCATATTTAACTGATTCCGCCTTTTAAATCATACCAAGTAACTGACCAAGAATCTTACCACAGTTTCATTGTTGACCGAACCCTTGAATCTGATTGGACAGTTGTGACCCTGGACCACAAAACCAGTCATATGGGTCAATTTTTGGAAATTGTGATTTTTAAATTAGAAATGATTTTACATATATCATCTGAAAGACGAATGAATAATCTTAACACTGATGCATGATTTGTTAGGATAGGACATTGTTTGGTCGAGATATAAACACTTGAAAATCTGGAATCTGAGGGTGCAAAAAAAAATTAATACTGAGAAAATCTCCTTTAAATTTGTCTAAATGAAGTTCTTATTAATGCATATCACGGATCAATTTTTAAAATTATGAGTATTATTATTATATTTTTTTATGGTATTTACATTTTGTTATTATTATATAAAAGCGTTGATATATTTACAGTAATATATATATATATATATATATAATTTTGACCCAAACTATGTATTGTTGGCTGTAAATATACCCATGCAACATAAAGTATGACAGGTTTTGTGGTCCAATGTTAAATGTTTGAAAGAGCAAAAAGTCTCCCAATGGCTGATCTGTGCTGAAAAATATGGGCCGCTTGTCTTCTGTCAGCATGGTCAAGGCTAAAAGTCAAGGGCATGACTACGTCCAGGCTGGCCTCAGCGTCTCAGCGAGCTAGAGCATACTTGCTAAAGGTCATCTTGTTACAGTTCTCTGCTGAAAGGTTACGGAGATACATTCGCTTGAAGAGGCAAGACAGATCACTCATGCAGCTGATTCATGTTTTGCGTCATCTCAAATCTTGTGAGAGCCTCTAAACATTAGCAGATTGAGGGTGAGAACAAGCTGCGAAATATCAGTTTTGTGGCTTAAATTACATTTTATAATATGTCTGTTAGAAGTGAGAAGCGAGCTGTTGTCTATTGTTTTAATAGATGTAGGCTTTACTTGTAAAGTCTTTAAGTTTAAAGAAGTAAAAAAGACAAGACGTCATTTAAGTGAACTATTCCTTTAAGATTTCACACAATTAGCATGTTAATTGAAATTAAAATAAGGAAAATCTTGGAAATTAGTCATATGTCAGTTCCTTTATGTCACATGAGACTTTTTCTCTGTTTTCACCTCTCAGTGGGAGAGTTATTGAGGACGTTTAGGAGAGGCTGGAGCTAATTTTATATTTTGTGCGTTGAGTTTAGAGACAGGGAGGGACGTCCATATGGGAAGGAGAAACAGAGGGGAAGAGGAGAACGAGAGGCATACATACACACAGAGAGAGAGAGAGAGAGAGAGAGAGAGAGAGAGAGAGAGAGAGAGCTCAAACAGCATTAGATAGGCCTGATCCCAGGAGAGATCTGTTTCACTCAAACGCCTCTGACCAGAGAGAAGGGCTCACCTCACCGCTCTATTAAGTCGTGTGTTGATCAAATCATCGCAACACACAAAGTGTCCCAAGAGCTGGATCACGTATCAGAAACAACAAGATACAGTAGATGCAAAAACTGCCCTCTCTGAATAAGCTTTAAGTTCTCCCACAGAAAAATGAATACAGAGACCATTTATTTTTTCAGTTTCAACATCAATTGGCTCAATAAAAATGTTTATTAATTTACCTCACTATTGTGATATTACATTCAATGTCAGTTGATGTTTTAACCCATTACTTTTAACTCTACTTCTGCAATGTGATGTATTGAGTAAAACATAATAGTAAAAGTACAGTAAGATCAGGAATGTGCATTACAGAATTAATGGATTTATGAACATTTAAAATGAACGTGTTTAAAATCTTTATTATGTATCTTCAAAATAATGCAAAGAGGTCAAATAATCCTAAAATGATCAGATAAATCCATAACTCTACTTAATAATAAGTGAATTGTTTATATTAGTTCATTGTATAATATGTGTAGTTCAACAATGTGAACGGGGGAAATGAAAAAGTCAGATGTATTTTTTATTTTTTATTATATGTCTGCTTTATTTTTTAGTTTGTGACCTTGCAAAAACGTAGTGTATGAATTTCAATGTAGCATTGCGCATTATGCAAGAAACGGTTTTATTTTCCATCCGTTTATTAATATTTCTTCAAATTCGTGCTACCTCAGAGTTGAACCTTTGAACTGTTCTTCAGCTTAGCAAATTTTCTCCATTTTGAAGGCTTTTTTTCCCCCTGTATGTTTTAAAGTATTACTGTATGTTTTTAGCATTGTGGGTAGTTTCAGGTGTCTCTCAGCAGTTGTTTGTTATTCATAAGCACTCTTAGCTGGAAATATGCAGAAAAATAGGCATTTCTGAATAGCTGGAAGCACATCTCGAAAATACACTTTGCATTAATGGTAAAACCTGTCCAAAACTTAACATAATTCAAGTGCAGAGCGAGTAGGACGGGCTCTTTTGAACAACAGCATGAATCGTCCCTGGAGGACCTGTCAAAGGCCTTTCATTTTAGTTCCTCCTGAAACTGCGGTACACAATTTATTACATTACTATTTATTTAATTGATTATTTATTTACTGTCCAGATTTCCCAAAGATGCTACTGACATATATACTCAAAATTATCCTTCCCAGACTCCCAATAAGCTTCTTTTCGTTCTTTGTTTCTGAATGGTGTCAAGTCAGTGATCCTCTTCTGCATTCACACAGTTTGGGCCCTCCTGGGATTTCTTAAGTTGACACATTTTGTTAATCTTAATTGTTTGCTATCAAACATATGCGTAAAAATAGAACCAGATTTGCACCTACAGTTTTGGAGCAGTTTCCCATGACTGATTTCCCATGGATCTTGACCCTTTCTCCTGATTATAGGGAGAAGAGTGATGAGGGATGGGGATGAGAAAATGAGGCAGGAGAAGATCAAGGAAGCAGAGAGAGAACTAGAGACAGGGGCTGGCAGGCCATGCTTCATGCAAAACACAGATGAATAATGTATCCTGCCTACCTGGAGTAATACAGATCCATTTCTCTGTCTCTTTCTCCCTCCGCCTGTAATGCTGTGGTCTGTAGGAGACGTTAATCAGGTAGTAAATGACCTGCTCTACTGTCTCATATGACCCCTGAGCCAGAGAAGCGAACAATAGGGTCATGTTATGGCTGGTTAGCATGCCATACCTATACTATTAAAACTCAGAAAATGGTTCAGATGATATAGTTAGCCATTCAAAATCCATGTGCATTATGACCTGGTAGAAAAATTAACTTTATTTTTGAGTCTTGCAAATAACATCTGCTCAAAAGTTTCAGCAATGACATTTAATTTTGATTTAAATATGTGCTAAAAAAAAATAGAAAATTTCGGGGGGAAAAATGTGCTTAGACACTCATAGTCTCAGTGTTTTCAAAATTAAAGTCTCAAAGAGACATTCCATATATATATAACAGTAGCCATCAGGACAATCCATATTAGTCAACCACAAATTAAAATATTGGAGTTCCATTTTATTAAACTCTCAAAATGCAAAACGTCCTTATCAATTAAAGGGAATTTAAGGTTAATTTACAGAATCCAGATGTCACACTGACACAGAACTAAAAACTGGACTGAACTCTTGCCCTGCATGAACGTGCCAAACCGTAGCAAAATTACCCATATCTAATGTTTTCAAATTTTATCATACGTTATCTGCAAGTTTGTGGCAAATAAATCTTTTTGAGTTGCATCTTTGGCATAACAGTGCTAAGCTACAGCACAATAGCACTATATTTTCTGCTTATAATAAAAGACTGTGGAATATGCAACTGTTTTTGTCTCACTAAAACAAGCGAGGAAATTAAATAAATCCCAAATCGACGCCTCCTCAGTGTTTGTGTGTGTGTATGTAATATGACCGCCAGAGGCTCGGAAAAGAAATAAGCACCACAGCTGGCCGACGTGCTCTTCTGTCAGGAAGCCTGTGGAGAGGCCCTTAGCAGCTCTGTCTCTCTGTCTGTCTCACTCACTCCTTCTTGTCCTCCTGGTTCTCTTATGAAAGCTACATCATATCTGGACAGGCTCTCAAATCAGTCTATTTGTGACACGCTGCAATTAGCAGTGTACAGAAAAAGATGCTAAATTTGCATAGTCGAATTTGAACCAGATACCCGTCGATCCCTATTTCTCTCATCAGCCACCAATCTGCGCTCGCCGTGTCCAAATCTTGCACTAAATCACATCTTCCGCATTTTTATACATGACTTCTGAGTGTTTGGTTGCTATTTTCATAATTCTCTCTTTGAGTTCAAATGAGTTCACAGTCAAAACTTGCCTGGTTAGGACACAGCGTTTCTCTTCCATCACGTCTTCGTCCTTCTCCTTTGCCTATTACACCACATTTGAACAGTTTTCATCTCTCCTGATGTCCCATCGTCTGGCAGCGGTGGCGCTGGAGATTTTGACCTCTGATCTGTGAGAGTCATCACTTCCTCACTTTAAATAAATACAGATTATTCATCTATCACGTCCTCTCCAGGGTTGTCTTTATATGTGTATGTGTGTGTGTGTGTGTGTACAGTTTTTCATTAGCTCCCTCGGCCCTCCCTGCACAAGGTGATCTGTTATTGCCTGTCTAACCCTGGGGTGCCGTGATGGATGTCAGTTTGTGAATTATTTCTCACTGAGCTAAACCTTTATTCAGTCTTCTGCTCAGATCGCAGTAAGCAAGGGCTCACGAGTGACCCTTATCTGTTTTTTGTAGGTGCTTAGGGGACGTCCTTTTTTGTTTCTGTTTTCAATAGTGTAACGATGTATAAAGCACTAGTGACACAGAAGTCACTTTAAAACCAAAAGGTTCCAGTTGCTAAACATGGCAAACATTTAAAGGGATAGTTCACCTAAAAATAAAAATTATGTCATTAATTACTACACCATCATGTTGTTTCAAACTGTAAGACCTTTGGAACACAATTTAAGATTTTTTTGTTGCAATTCAAGAGCTTTTTGACCCTACATAGACAGCAAGGCAACTGACACATTCAAGGCACATAAAGGTAGTGAGGACATTGTTAAAATACTCCATGTCATACCAGTGATTCAACAGAAATTATATGAAGCTATGAGTGATGGTACTTTTGTTAAAGCATGTCGAAGACTGACACGTCTTTTGTTTTCTTTGCGAACAAATGTATTCTCATAGCTTTGTTGAACCGCTGATGTCACATGGACTAATTTAACAATGTCCTCACTACCTTTCTGGCCCTTGAGCGTGTCAGTTGCATTGCTGTTTGTGCAGGGTCAGAAAGCTCTCGGATTTCATCAACTATATCTTATGGGTCTGGAAACGACATAAGGGTGAGTAATTAATTTATGGAATTTTCATTTTTGCGTGAACTATCCCTTTAATGAGTTTTTATTAATGTATAATTTTATTGTTTGTTTACCTTTAAAAAGGGCATTAGGGTGCCATGATTTTTGGATTTATTTTAATATTAATGAACATTATTATTATTATCATTATTGTAATATTATATAATAGGAATATTTATAATTATATTATTTAGATAAATCTTTGAAAAAATTTGACTTTTAATTTGACTTTTAAGAGAAACTGGAAAATTTAATGTAACAAATTGACTAAGGGAGGCAAAAACAATGAGGCATCCACTGTACCTTAACAGCGCTGTGCTGACTTTGCAGGCGAAAACAAAAATTTAAATTTTATTCTGATGAGTCCTCAATTCCTTTAACACATCCAGGTAGAACTCCTGCCACAAAAGCTGCTTATTGTCATCTGGTTGGGTTTGAAAACAGACTTTATCCACAGATCTTGTGTTTCTGAAGGCACTGAGTTTAGCCGTTGCCTGTTCTCCTCGTGTGTTTCTGACTCAGTTATGATTTAGTGTTGAATGATGTCAGTACATTCTTCACCTTCTGTACTTTTCACCCACGTTTAGATGTAAATAGCTCTCTTCTACTTTGTCTTTCTGGAGCAACTCTTCCATGAAGCAAACCACATGATCTGGGCTTCAGCAAAGCGTGTTATAGCCAGAGGTTGCGTTACAAATAGTCATTATCTGTCACTTTGCCGGACTGGGTTGTAATTTTCCATCATGCTCTATTTTTAACTGTCAGTAAAACATTGTAATGCTTGGTGTTTTGTTTTGTTTTTTTCTGACGTGGCATTAATATTACAAGAACTTTTACTTTTGCCAGGTGCTGCTGTGCTTTGGCTTTTTTTTTTGTCGTTTTCTTCTTTCTCTCTGTTGATAGATTCATGTAGAGTGTTCATGCTAAAGGTTGAACACTCCATATGTTGCTGTGGTTGTGCCTGTCTCTCACACACTTTCTGTCTGTCTCTTCCAGGAGCCCAAGGCCAGTTCCCTATCGTCCAGAACATGACTGTGACAGAAGGAGGAATAGCCAACTTGACCTGCCGTGTGGAACAAAATGACAACACCTCCCTCCAGTGGTCAAACCCTGCACAACAGACGCTCTTCTTTGGGGACAAGAAAGGTGAGTGATGGCAACTAAAGTCATGTCATGTGTGTTATTAGCTGAATGAGATTTTAATAGAGGAACTTTAAGGGATTGGGCTTTTTTGCTATTGCTTAGATAGGTTGTAGTGACAGATACAGCTACAGTAGTATACAAACTGTGTGAATTATTTTCCAAAACCTAGTGAACTCATCATAGGTGTAAATCATCATAGGTGCTCAAAGTCTGTTTGAAAGTGCTTTCATGTCAGGAACAAACCTGTAATGCCTTAAAAATGCATTTAACTTAATTATGCTACTTATGATGCCTAATACATTTTTGGTTGATAGTTTCAGTGAAAAACAAAATCCAAGATGGCAGATAAGCTGAGTGGGGACAAAAGTGAAAGTCAGTCAAAGTATAAATTTCAACATGGATGAAATGTATTTAAAGAAATGGTTAAAAAATGCTCTTTTGTTGGTTTGATTGCTTCTATTGTCCTCATTTGTAAGTCACGTTGGATAAAAGCATCTGCTAAATGAGTGAATGCACTGTAATGTATTGGAAAATCTCGAAATATAATGAAAAAAACGAAAGCCAAGATGGTGGATGAGCTGAGGAAAAGCAATAAATCCAACATGGTTGACAGGCTCAGTAAAAATGTAAATCTACAATGGTAGATAAGCTCAGTAAAAAAAAAAAAAAAAAGTTAAATAATACATCTAATTAATTGAAGATGGCGGACAAGCTGAAAAAAAAAGAAAATAGTTATATCTTTGTGAGATGATTGTTTAATGTTTATTTTTTATTATTTTTGAAAGGGCCTTGAATACTTATGATTATTACAGGATTTAAATATAATTCTTACTCTTTCTCTTACTTCTATCTCATTCCATAACTGGTAGCCCAGCTAATAATGAATGTTCGCACAGTTTACACTAAATCTATCTAAAGGTTAGGTAAATGTCAAGATAAAACATGCTCAAAGTAATATTTATAGAACATTCTAATAAAATGTACATTTAATATGCATTCTCATTTCATTCTTATCATTGAAAGAAAACATTCTCAGAAGAATATTCTCTAGACATTCTTATGAAGTTATTGAAATGTGCTGAATGTTAACATACTTGGAATATTACAAATAAACATACTACTTTCACTGTTTTCAGAGCTTAAATTTGTTAGCTGGGAGAGTCTTGTAGGTGGTAGGCACGGAGGAAGCTCACTAGGTTTTGGAAGAAAGAATCTTTTTTATTTACAGCTGGATCTCATTGCCTGAGATAAAGAGTGGAATACATCATCTGGTTTTTCTTCCATGCCGAGCTGGATGTTGTAAAATGGCTTTGTGTTCACCTGTTGTATGATTTGTTGGCTGTAAATTTCTGTAGAGAATCAATATTGGTCCGGGCAGAGCTTTATAAGACACACTTTTACCCGTAAACACCCTTAATCAAGAGCAGACGCAAAATCAACAACCAGACGATCTCCCAGACTCCCACACACACAATCAGGAGAGCGCACACACACACACATACACCAGAAAGTGGGACAGCGGCTTGATTAATGTTGTGGAATACTAACAGATTACATTTGATAAATGAGGTATGGGAGGTGAGCCATTTAAAGGACTCTCCACTGCAGCCTTAAAGATATCTACTGTTCCCAGATCAGATCAATACGGGGCAGGAACGTTATCACAGGCTCAGCAAATGCCCCGTTCATTATGTCAGCAGAGCTTTTCACGTGGAAGTAATCATGGGACGTATTCGATACACCCGGCGGATTGGATTTTATAATGATATTGTAGCTCTCCATATCTGCGAATTGCCCAGGTCGTTTGTATGGAGATAATAAATGTCCTTTGATTTATAAAAGATCCATGTGTCAAAGATAGCTTAGTGTTTCCTGGCTCACACAGACTCAGACGTGAATGCGGTGATCAAAAAAATACATGGAAGTAGAATAACAATTAAGTGTGAGTGGCTGATTTATGCGTTCAGGTGATGACTGTGCTCAGAGGCAGCTGACTTACATAGAGCCAAACTGTCAGAAACATGAAATCCCAATGAGTGATTTAGAATGTTCTCTCCCGTTTAGAAACATTTATTTTTGACTTGTTAGTTCTTTGTCTTGAGCAATTTCATCACCCAGAGAGGAAAATTCTGTCATCATTTAATCTGCCTCATGTCTGTCTTTCTTCTGTGGAAGGCAAACTGATTTGTTTGACGTCTTCAGAAGTTTCCGGCGACAAGTAGTTTTACATACGCGATGAAAGTGCAAATTCTGTGCAACTTGACATAATCACAATCAAAATAAGCTCAAGATCTGTGTTTTCAGTGTCGCAGAGATTGTTTAACATTTGAAAATTCAAACAGCCATAAAAATGTATATTCTAATGTTAGGGTTGTAAATAATATTGAATAATATTAATTATATATATAATGTAATATAATATGATATTTTTATTAAAAAAAAAAAATTCGTAAACACTTGATTAGTTGACAGTCAGATAGTCATATGTCCTTTTTTGTAGTAATAGGAGTAGAAGTAGTAGTAATATAAAATAATGTTTTAATTTTTTAATCATTAGCATTAGTATCATACTTACACTAGCTTGTTTTATTTACACTCAAATATTACAATAGTCATGTTTAATGTTTTATATTTTTAATTCGTGGTAGTATTAAAATAGTGATAGTAATAATAATTAAAAATGTAAAAAAAAAAATCACATTTTTCACTAAAATCTCAGCTACATTCTTCTTCAAATCTTACAGCCATAATCACGTCCAATCAGAACATACTTTGTGTTTATGTATCTATGTGGAGCAGGATTTTACCCAGTAAGATTTCCCAGGGGGCGGGGCATTTGAAGCGACTGATTTCAATAGAATCTAAATTTGTGACTTTTTACATTTTTTCAGTTAGCTCATCAGTAGTTTTTTCTGTTTTTGTTCATACCAAAAAATGTACATCAGTATGCTGTAATAATACACAATGGAAGTAAACAGGACCATCATTCCATAGCGTTTAGAACCAAACAAGTAAAGCACATATTTTTGTTAAAACACACATGAATTATTGTAATTATCTGAGCCGTAAAATAGTCTGTTTTCTACACATCTGTATACTTTCATTAGCTGTCGTAATACCACACTCATCATTAACGCTAGAATATTTAGTGTCTCAGATGATGGCAGTGTATTCGTCAGCTCTGTAATTTAACCCCTCACCTAGGCCCAGTGCTCATCCACACCTGCCTGTTATTCAACATCAGTCTATAGTTCATTTGTGCAGATATGGTCTCATGCTGTGCCAACACAGCGTTTCCCAAAATTACATCTTCCTGAAGCTGGTTCTGTAGGAGGAACTGTGATTGGCCGTGCGGCACCTGCGAGCACGTCCATGTGTGTTTTTATGCATGCTGGAGAGGAGGGTTGTTTGGATGTGCTGTGCTGTGCTGACTGCAGTCATGTGTATAGACCAAGTTGCTCAACCGCAAGACAGTGCTTCTCATGCCAGAGCGATGGCTTAATTATTAACACTACGAGCCTCAGATCTGACTGAAAACTTTCACATTTGGGAAGCAGGGTAATAAGAAACACATCAGTAGTGGAGAAGAGGAAGCGATAACGGGGAGTTGTGAAATCCGCCTGCTAGGGATGGCGTCTGATTTGATTTAGAGCTTGGTGCAATCTAGCTGAACCAGGAGGAAATGTCTCTAGTTTGTGCCAGGAGCTGGTTGAATAGTTTATCCTTGCAAGCTGTCAGTCTATCTGATCTCAGTCCTGACAGAAAACATCAATCACTCAGTTACTCATAAAATTTAATTGTCTACACCATATAGATCAAACTACAGAGTCTGCTGTGTTTCAGTTTTGGCTCTACTCAGTGAAGAGAGAGAAAAAAAAAACGATTCTTAGTTCTAGAAACAAAATGCCTGTTTATACCAAGATGAATGTTCGGGGCAAAAGTTTGATAAATATTTTAATTTGAATGGATGATGGTCAGTGTATATGTTCACATGCGGCAGTGAAAAAGGAATGTTTTTAAGAGTTTGGGGGGTGGGGGATCATACTCTGATTTTATCATATATATATATATATATATATATATATATATATATATATATATATATATATATATATATATATATATATATAAAAAATCAAATATATACACACTAATTAAAAAAAAAATTTGCTCAAAAACATATAACATATATAAAATTAGTTTCAAAATTTTTGTAATCTCCATATCCATTCTATTATATAATAATATAAAGCATTCCAGTTTTAACTAGGAGTAAAAAAAAAATGTTTTGTTTTGTTTCGTGTGAGTTTTTTCTAAATGAGCAGTTATTTGATTGCTGTACTTGTCATATTTTTTGTACCACGTTTAGAGGTTTGTATGATGATTTAAAGCTGCAGTAGGTAACTTTTGTAAAAATTTATTTTTTACATATTTGTTAAACCTGTCATTATGTCCTGACAGTAGAATATGAGACAGATAAGCTGTGAAAAAAATCAAGCTCCTCTGGCTCCTCCCAGTGGTCCTATTGCCATTTGCAGAAATTTGCCGCTCTCGGTAAGAAACAACCAATCAGAGCTGCGGTCCGTAACTTTTTTGTGCTCAAAATTTACAAAATGTAAATAATAAGCGAGTACAACATGAATTCATTTTCCAAACCATGTTTTTAGCCTGTCCTGAATCACTATTGTGCACCTATAATAAGTGTTTATATTTGGACTATTTTAGATTGCTTCAGGGGTACCGCGGCGGAGTAACCCAGTACCTTTGTGATTCTTCATAGACATAAACAGAGAGAAGTAGCCCCGGCTACGATGTTCTTCCGCAATACGCAAGCAGTTCTGTTTATTAACCGCTAGAGCGTCAAAAGTTACCGACTGTGTTTTTTTTTGTTTTTTTTTTACTTTTGAGTGTTTATGTGATTTTATGTGAGGCAGTGTTGTGGCATTTGTTTTTGCCTAAGACAGCAACCACTTTTATCTTCATGCAGATTATTATAGAAAACATGATTGCAGCACATAAGATTGAGCAATATAAAAGTGTAAACAAACTGAACAATTTGCACAGAGTTCGTTTTAGTTGACACAGTGTAAGATGTCTTTTAAACCTTCACATAAATTACCTTCACAAAATAGGTAATTGCTACAGTGATGGCAATTTGTAATGCACAGTTTAGTGGCAGTTTTTGAGATTTGTTATAGATAGATAGATGCCTTTCTCATATCAGCTGGTGACGGTGTGTGAAGTGTCTGTGTGGAAAAAATGCTCCATTTTGCTGCTCTTTACGGGTTTTGGATAGTTCTGCAGCCTCAAGGAAAGTGAAAATGAGGGAAGGGAGATAGGGAGATTTCAGACATTTTGTGCTTGGCCAAAGGGGGTTTGTGGAAAATATTTACAGCTGCTACTTTTTTCATCATTCTGCCACTGAAGGCCCACAGAGTCCATGCACAGGTGCAGATGTGTGTCCTCAACAAATGGTGCTCAGGCTAATCACTGCGGTCCCTCAATTACTCGTTTGTTCTGCACATGTGAGGTTGTGTGCTGTCCCACACCGCTCTCGGACTCGGAAGTGATGGTAGAGGACAAGGTGCCCTTGAGAAAGGATGTAATTACTAGAGTAAAGAGTGTGTGTGGCAGTAGACCACGGGCCTTCGACACTGTGCCGCTGAACAGAGAGACACAACAGAGAGAAAATGAGCAGGATAATTCCTCTCGGCATCTACAGGTGCTCCATTATTCTCCCACTGCCAGTTCACATTGTTATTCCTTCCATCTCTTCTTTCTGTGTCTGCTCCGTTTTTAATTGCTTTGCATGTGTGCGTGGCTCTTAATGGCAAATCTTGTTTGTAACCGAGTGCTAGATGTGAAATGAGAGTTGTTTGAGAGTTGTTTGATACAGGACAGCTGGTCTTACTGGAAAAACCAGGACATACCTTTTTAAGGTGCTTTATCAGGCCTAACTGTATTTTGTTAACCAGCTTAGCCAAACACCCATTAGCTTAGCCAAAGACAAAGAGAACGTCTACCTGGTTATATATTAACTAATCTTTTACAAAACATGACTATACGTTCGCAAATGATTAATAAGTGATTTGTTATAATTGATAAGATTTTGTAACTGCTTTGTAGATGTCTTTACTGTCACTTTTAATCAGTTTAATACCCACTTGGCATAAATAAAGTATTCATTTCTTTAAAAAATAACTAAGTAACTAACTAACCAATTCACTAAATAAATGACACACAAATCAAATTGATACAATTTGTATCTTGAGCGTTTTTTGCGGTTTATTTATTAATTTTTTTAGCTTTTACTCAACAAGTTTAATTCCACAATGGATTTCTCCAAGTAAAAGCTTCAGAGTCATTTGTTGTTAGCATTAGTCTAACTAGCGTAGCATTATTGGCTTCAGGCTGTTGCTGTTCTGTTTCTGTCGCATGTAACATTACACAGCCTAATCTCAATACAACATTTATCAGTTGCTTTTTCTCTGGCTGCCTGTCTTTTCTTCCCGTCTTCTCGTTTCTTTTCTCCTGTCTTCTTGTTTCTTTTCTCCCTCTCCCTTTCTATACCATTCTCTTTTATCCATCTTTCAGTCCTATGAATAAAATTAGCTTCTCTCGCTACAGAATATCTATGTGTTCATTCCACAGTGAAAGACCCGAAGAGAGCGGGAGCAGGAAAGTGTGATGGAGAACAAGCGTGTCATCTTTCTATTCATTTATCTATCTGGCCCTTCCTGGCCTTGTCGGGCGTTAACTCTGTGTGTAATGGTGCGTCATCAGCCAAATCCCTCTCCATTTAAAAAGACAATTTTATGGCTCTACAGCATCTGTTTATTACAAATATGGGTTTATTATGAGCCGAGACCTCATTTATTTCCAGCCTGACTCGTGTCGATGCATCGCCCCATTCTTACTCATTCTCTCGCTCACTTTTCCGCACTCTTATTCACCCTGAAATTGATTGACTGTTTAATTCGACATTTAGCAGCTCTCGGAGAGTTCGGCTATCTCTAGTTCTCTCGAGGGCTCCAGCAGTTTTCCGCTGCTCAATATTTCTGCGCGCTGAATGCGCGTCAATACCCACAATTCCTCCCGCTCTCCTCACCTTTGAGCTCGCACAGTCTGACCACTCTTGAATTACACCTTAACGGGATTTGTGTGCTCACCGGACCAACAAATTAGCTCATTTGGAATAAGTGTTATGGCATATTACACAGAAATAATGCACAGAATGCCCATTAACCATGTGCTAGTATGTGTCCGTGCGCTCATTTGAATGTCGACCTCATCCTGCCTCGTGTTTTTCTTCAATATGAAAGTGCACGATTGTTTATAGAAGTCATATTTTACCCTGATTACTCACCTCTCCTGACCTATCAGGCTGTTTGAGTGGGTGAATGTGATCGGCACGCCAGAGGAGGAGTAACTTCTCTTCTTGTTGGTGCGTTTGAGGTGTTTGTTGCAGTTATTCTTCACAGTTGGACACACAGGATCGATGGGAGAAAAGTGGCTCCCCGAGTTCACGCTGGGATGAACTGGTTCAGAGTAATGGCAGCCACAAGTGTGTGTGTGTGTGTATATATATATTTTATGTATCATTTGAAAGACAAGATGAGCTTAAATCGACATATTTATTTACTTATTATTTCACAAAAAAGAGAAACCTTAGCCTTAAAAAAGTTTCACAATATGTATTTTTACTATATATTTCTGTTCTGCAGAAGAAAGAAAGTTTATAATTTAATGACTTTTCATTTTTGGGTGAGCTAACCAAGTCTCAGGTGAAATGTCAACATGAAGCCAGTTGTTAGTAGATATTTCTTCCATGGATGTGATGATTTGCTGCTTTCTAGTTTGTTTAAAGTAGTTTACATTTCAAGTAATAAATAAATAAACAAACCAACTGTCACATTATGTAAAATAAGACACATTTTGATGTGATCACATTGTAATGCGTACACTACCATTAAAAAGTTTGGAACTGGTAAGATTTACATTTTTATGTGTTTTTTTTTTTTTTTTTTTTCATTAATACTGCATTTATTTGATCAGAAATGCAATATAAACAGTAGGAATAATGTTGTGAAACAGTACTACAATTCAAAATAACTGATTTCTCTTTGAATGAATTTTAACATTTTAATGTATTCCTGTGACGGATTGCTCCAGGCTTCATTGTCACATGATTCTTCAGAAAGTATTATAATATGCAGATTTTTTGCTCAAGAAAAAATTCTTATTAGTATCATAATACTTTTGAAAATAGTTGTACTGCTTTATATTTATGTGGGATTTTTTTCACGATTCTTTGATGAATCAAAAGTTTAAATTGATGTAACTCTTTTGTAGCATTAGACATGTCTGTCACTTTTGATCAAATGAATACATGCCTGCTGAAGTATTACATTCTTTAATTAAAAACCAACCAACCAAACAAGCAGAAATCCTACAGACCCCAAACATTTGAACTGCAGTGTAAATCTGCCAGAGAATAGTTGCAGGAAATTGTCATTTTAAAAAGTTGAAGTCCAGGCAATGCATTGTGGTGTATGAATGTTCCATGTTGTTAGTACACAGTGTGACCTCAGAGTGTGAGTTTGGGGAAAGTTACACCTCAAACAAGGGGCATAAAGCTCTTGCGTCTTCTCTTCCAGGAAGCCAAGAGACTTGAAAATGATTGAGGGGAACGTCTTGTTACACAGGCCTGAGTCACAGGGTTCTTATTAGAAAAGTGACCCGTCAGCTCACAGTATCACTGAGGCAAACAGAGAGAGGAATATTTGGAATTCATTATTTTCTTACAGTGTGTGCCAAACTGTCACAACCTGTTCCTCGGGAGCACAGGCCTAAACTAGCATGCGCCTCACTTAAGAAATTCTCTCCACACAGTCAGACAACATTCACACTTCCTGTCTGCTTATAAAGTCATCATCATCCTCTGCTGCTCATTGGTGTTGTCAGTTATGAAGTAAAAAAGGGAAGAGGGGAGCGTTTGGAAGACTTTGCAGCCTGATTGTTTTAAACCAGCACAGCAACATTTATCATATGAATAATAATTCCTGTCACATTAAACTGACTGTCATTTTTGAGTAAAGTAGTGAGTGTGCTTTTCAATACTCACCAATAAACTATTAGTTTGAATTAATTAAGTTTTGGTGTTTTACCACACCATTTTAAACCTTTTTAAAGACTATTATTATCATTGTCTTTGGACACTTAATTCCAAGTTATTTATAAGTAAATTAAAATAAAAATGCACGTAGTTTAAACTTAAGTTTGCTTTTTCACCAACTAGAGGTATGCCAGTATCAAATTTCCCTGTTGCAATTAATTGCTCAGGCTTTTATCACGGTAAACGGTATTATTACGGTATTGAAATTTAGTTTTAAAAAAAGTGTTCATAATACAGTATAACAGGTTAAAAATAACTGAACTAAAAAGTTAAAAATAACTGAACATTTAAATACAATAAAGCAATACAGAAAAATATATAAAGTTAAAGTGCAAAAGAACTATAAAGACCCAATTGGTATCTCTTTACAAAAAGATATCTTTAGTTCACCATTAACATTCACAATGAGCAATAGCTACATTTGCTACAGAAGTTATTAATCTTTGTTAAAAAAATAAAAGTTTTAGTTCATGTTAGCTCATTAAATAATACAGTTGCAACTTTAGAATTTATCAACGTGTTATTAAATATTGGAAAACCATTGGCAAATCATTGGCAGTTTATGTTAACTAATGAAATAACTAATGTTAAAAATGAAGCCCTAATGTAAAATGTAAATGAGAAATAAAAAAATCAAAACACTTTCAAACAATTTCTATGTCATGTTGTAGTCCAGATTAAAATAACCTACTAAGACTTAATACTTAAGTATTTGGCACTATGATGAACATCATAGCTAATACACAAATCTGCTTTTTAAAATTATTAAATATGTTTTAGAAAGTAGGGCTGGTTTATTTGTGGTGTTTCAAGGGTAAGGACTGCATTTTCTGCAGTTTAGTGCCATCTGCTGTCAGAGAGTGAATGTGCTTTCATTCAGCGCATCTCTCACGTGTTCCTCCATGTGCTTCTCTTATGTGCTTGTTTACATCAGAGCGCACAGAGTCTTTCAAGCAGCATACAGCGGTGCTGTGCATTTTGATCAGTTGAATAGTATTCTTCAAATGTATTCCAAATTTGGAATTATTTGTAATATATAATTATTCAAGGTATTTAGAAGTGCCCACGATAACAATATTGTGCATAATCATTACCTTGGTATATAGGATTATGTAGAATATACTGACAAGCGTTTGAGGTTAGCATAGTTAAGTAAAATTAAAACCATAAAAAAATTACATTTTCATTATTTGAAACATTTTGTTTTTTGAATAAATGAATTCAACTGAAATAAGGTGAAAATTTTTTATTTTTTTATTTTTCATTTAACTTTGTCATGACTGTATAGTTTTTATATTTTTTTTATTTCAGTTTTAATTATATTTAATGCATGTTATATAATAATGGAAACTAAAGTAAAAAATGTATAAAACTATATAAATATGAAAAAAATACACTACAAAATTAACTACAATTAAAATTAAAGCAATCATGGTAAACTTATATACAATGAAATGTTTTAATTTTATACATTTAAAATATATTATACATTATACTGTACTATATATTATAACTTTAATCAAATAAAACTTATAATTTGACATTATTACAAAACAATAAGAAACGTAGTATTGAAAAGAAATTGTACTCTGTTGAAGTTTACTTAAGTGGGCTTTTTTAATTTATATTATATTGATGTTTTTTATACTTTTAAGATTTGGAGTGCACTTCTTTTTCACAAGGGAAAAGCATGAGAAGGAAAATGCCGTTTTGAGTGTGTATGAGAGTGGCATAAGTGCTTTAAAGCGATTTCAATTTAAATATTTCTGAAAGGGTTTTGCTATGCAAACAGTCTAACAGCTAATGATATTCGCATTTAAATTAAAGCACTGCAGCTAACTATATCAAAATCAAAACAAAAACAAACAAAAAATATTTAGACTGTCATAAACAGTGGATGGAAAAGGCTAAGATGAACTCTAATGAAAGTGGTTTTGCTGTGGCATTGCGATTATCAGCTGTTATTTAAAACAATTCTAAACCAGATGAATGGCTCATTTCTCCAGATTCTTGTCAAAGCATTTCTCCTCCCCTGCTCTTTCTCTCTCTCTTTCTTTCTGTGTATCGCTCCATTGAGCTGTCAGTGCATTACAATTGCCTTCCTGTTCTATTAGATTTCTGACGAGTATTTTCGGCTGTGTTCTAGTGGCATTTCTTATCTCGCCCACAAACACCAGAAGGCGGTTCACCAGGGCTCTGTGTCTCGAACATAGTGTTTTTTGTCTTCTTTTATAAACAGAAATGGAAGGAGGAGGGGAAACTCTCTTTGCTGAAATGCAAGTAAGCCTATATCAGTGTCAGCATATGTCGAGACTGATGTTGCTACTTACAATTCATAATTAGACCCTTTCCGCATCTATATCAGCACCTAAAGACGACAGGCTTTGGCAAGACTCTGGTGCACCTTATCCTGAAACAAATCAGTTTCAATACTATTAAATTGTTTGGGTTGTTTGTTTTGTTTTTTGTTTTTTTCAGTCATTGCAGCCGTGATGATGTAGAATTTATTTACACTGATGCCCAAACCACATGGGCACAAATGGTTTCTCATCACTCCAAGTTGAGATAGTGGCCTGTCAAGTCAGTTAGTGAGTGATTTGTGGATAATATTGCATAAATGTTTTTTTTTTATTATTAGTTATCTGGTATATTATTTTAGATTTATTCGGCATCACAAAGTTTTTAAAGATAAATGAAAAATACATTTAATGTTTATAGAAAATACCACCAGACTGATTAATTGTAGTTGCCATCATATACAATAAAAGTAATATAATTGTCAATCAATAAGTCCAATTTTACATTTGCATTATTATTATTAGTAGTAGTAGTAGTATTGTTATTGTTGTAATACAGTTATTGTTTTGGTGATTTAATGACTATTATGTGCTGAATGAATTAAAACATTATTTAAATGTTATATAATAATAATAAGTATTATTATTATTATTATTATTATTATTATTATTATTATCATCATCACTTTTATTATTGTTGTTGTTGTCGTAATACAGTACAGTTATCATTTGGCAATTATATAACATGAATTAAATGTTATATAACAATAATTGTTGTTGTTCTTGTTGTTGTAATACAGTTATCATTTGTCAATTATATAAATATCATGTGATGAATAAATTAAATGTTATATAATAATAATTATTATTATGTTTGTTGTTGTTGTTGTAATATACTGTAGTTAACATTTGGCAATTCTATTAGGTGGACAATTGGACAATTGTCTACCAGTTACATAACTGTCATGTAAGCAATAAATGAATGAAAGAACGAACGAACCAACACACAAACAAAAAACACAAAGCAAAAACAATATCATAAATGAGAACTGCATTGGACTACTTTCATTTCAGTTGGGAAAATATATTTGCATTTGTTCCCATAAGTGAAAATGGGTCATATAAAACATAGGTATTGTTAAACGTTGTTACTCTGTGAAAGGAGACAGCCAGTCTTCATCCCCTCCCGTCTTCTTCCAGCTCTCTCTGTTTACCCAGAAGATACAAAGCCATCTTTGCGTTCAGCGTACACCACCTCCAAATGTATCAGATAATAAGCCAGCATGCATTGTATTAGTTTAATGTGTGCTCTTATGAATCATTGCAGCCCATAACTGTCTGAGTAAACTGCTCTGGGAATTTATGCAAGTTAGTTTTATTATGGTGGTGTGTCTGTGTTGAAAATGAGCTACAGCTCTTTGCCTGAGTCTTACCATGGTCATTTAGTTTAATTGAATCATGGTCATCACCGTTTAGGGCAGGATTGATTGTTGCGGTTGTGGAGCCGGAGTCAGGCATAATCTCCAGCGCAGTGTGATCTTCTTTAGAAAGTCATGAGATGCTGAAAAGCTTCAAAGAAGTGACAGTGGGGCATCACATCTGTTGTCACAGCATCTGGCACGCATCTCTGGAATAAAAGCTGTCAGGATTTTCTTTATTTCTTCCAATAACTTAAAATGCCCTTAAGCCAGGTGCTCACTGCAGAGATCTGGAAGCGAACGCAAGAGTAAATCCTTTAAATTAACACGACTGTTAACAAGGCACACGGATGCCAGAAATTCAACCCAACTGAATTTCAGCTTTTTTTAAGTAATAGCAGCCAGATAAATATCATTATCCACTGACTGGAAACAACTTTTGACACAGTCAATGGTTGGGTTTTGTTAATGCTCAGTTTAAGTGCTTTTTATAATTATTTTACACAGTGAATTTTTTTTTTTTTTTTAAAGAAATACTACTTTTATTCATAACAGATGCATTACGTTCATCAAAAGTGACAGTATAGACTTTTAAATAGTAAAATAAACCAAAAGTTAAATGGTAACTTTTAAAATCAATTCGGAAAGTTTTTTGAAAAATATTTAATAATATTAGTATTTTTGCTGTATTTTTAAATAAATAAAACAAATAAATCCCTATTTCTCCAACATGAGAAATTGAAAGGTTTCAAATGTATCTGTAAACAAACAATAAAAATAAATGATTTATAATAAAGTTGAATAAATAGAATCACTAAAATAATATTTTAAGTAAATAAAATGCATCATTTATTTCTACAAATATTTTGGATGTTTGGATGTAACTTTAACACGCAACTTTTTGTTTGTTTGTGTCCTTAAGACTGTCTTCAGCCTGCTTCTTTTTTCCTCGCACCGTCTCCTGGGATCAGCGCACTTGCAAATATTGAGTTCCCAAAACCAAAAAGAATATATTTTCAAGCATATTGTCTCAAGAGAAGAGACTGCTTTTTTTCATGTGTATTACCTGAATGTCGAATACCAGCGTTGTGGAAGAGACCAGAAGGAGATTGTGTGTTTGCTGTGCCCCGACACACAGACAGAGATAATGAAAAGTTTTCCGGTCTTTTCCATTACCCCAGCAGAGAGAGAGAGAAAATGAGATATGCACTTTTGTGACATCCAAATGTTATAGTGTGTGAAATGGGGTCTGTAGCCAGGTGATGGAATTCATAATGTTTTTTCAGTGCATGTGTGTGTGTGTGTATGTATGTGTGTGAAAGAGAGAGAGAGAGAGAGAGTATTTCAGGTGGCAGATGATGTTCTGTGATAACAGGGGTATGAAATCTCTTTCAGCTTTGTTCAGCCGCGCTCTGAAGTTGGAGTCTCTCTGGTCACTTGTAAGATACCCCGAGGCCCGAATGTCATCACATCCCTCTGCCCTCCGAGTCACATTCGGAAAAAACGGAGTGAAATACTGCAGCATTTAACGGCTGACAGCTAAGTTAAAAAGCCACAGTCTGGGATTCAGCGGTGGCTGGGGAACGCTGCTGATGAAGAGGGTACAACAGAAGAGATTTGACATTAAAGCCCTATTCATGAGAAGTGACAGTCATGGACTCCAGCTCTCAAACTGAGTGGAGGCTGTTCGAGACCCTGTCAATTATATTCACTAATAACACAGACAGTCACAGACGAGCCTGATTCCTCTGTAGAGTATACCACAAGCCTTGAGGAAACCAAAGCAAAGACTGTGCTGAGGTTATTATCTTTAACCAAAGCTATTATGAAGATGAAAACTAGCAGTGGAAAAAAAAGTCAAGTGGGAGTTTCCGAAAGACATCAGGCTTTCATAAAGATCATCACTATTTCGAGGGAGACGGCACTTTTCCTAAGGCCAATTTTAGTGTTAAAATTAGAATTCTGATGAAAACGTATAACATGAATCATAAGAATGTAAAAGTAGTATTATTCATGTTTTTGTGGAAGACTTTTCATACCATTTTATTTAATTATACTGCATGTTATTGCTTTTATTTGATGTCTTAAAATTAGTCCATACAAACCAGAAAAAATACTGTAGTTGTATTAATATAGACTGCTGTAGATTTCTCTATTACTTGCTATAAAATCAGAATCATTTTTTTTCTTCTTCTTTTTTTTTTATCAATGCTGGATGGTCTGATTTATTAAATATTGTGAACATTATTATTGACCATCAGCAGTATTGTCAAAATGGGCAAATGAGTTAAGAAAAACAAAATAATTTATCAATACTGTTAAATATTTCAGTAATAGCTCATTTACAGCATAATTTATTATAAATAAGTACTGTGTGCTTGTATTGCGCATTGAAAAAAAAAATTAGATGAACTTAAAATTAAATTATTTTTAGTATGATGCCATTTATTTCCGAATGTGGTGTGTTTTTATTACAGGTGGGCAGCAAAAGTGGTTAAAACTAAAACCAATGGTCAAGTTTTAAACTAAGTAAACTAATTTACATGGAGAAAAAAAAAATAATAATAATAATTCCCCCCAAGCAGTACTTTTAATATTAAATGAATAGTTCGCCCAAAAATGAAAACATAATGTTCTCCTTATATCATTCCACACCTGCATAAGTTTCTTTCTTATGTTGAACACAAAATAAGTTATTTTTGAATAATTTGAAGAACCAAAGAGTTTATAGTTCCCATTGACTTCCAAAGTAGGGAAATAAATATAATGGAAGTTGATGGGGACCATCAACTGTTTGATTACCAGCATTCTTGAAAATATCTTTCTATTTTTTTTTCTTTTCTTTTTTTTTATGTTCAACATAAGAAAGAAACTCATACAGGTTTGGAACGACATGAGGTTGAGTAAATTGCTCCCATTGCAAACAAGTGGACATACATCCGTATGCAGGACAATCTTGCCTCAATAATCAATAATGCAGAACAAAAATGTCTCATTCCGTATTAAAAAGCAGACCTGGTTGCAATCATCAGCCGTTTACGTGCTAATGTTATTGAATACGTTTCTGTTATACTCTGTCACCTGAGACAGCATTGATTACAGCTTAGCTCTGCCTACAGTCTACTGGAGTGACTAATAGGGCTTGCTTTAAAAGATACATTTTTATGAGCAGGCTAAAGAGACATTTGCGGTGACATAGTTTTATCACAGGTTATTTGAGAAATTTGCCTCCATTTCATATTATTGATGTCAGAAGTGAGGTTTGCGCTTGAAACGCCTGCTCAGAGGAATATTATTTTTGACATTCTTCTTAGTGGCGCTCCTGTAACGGCACAAAGGTTGTTTGAATTTCAAATGAAGCTACCCCTAAAGTACATGATTCTGTCCTTATTCCATCAATCAGAAATGTGGGAATTCAGGGTTCATGCTAAATGCTATTGAGCAGCGCTCTTATGTGATTGTTTTTTTGAAAACCAAATGCAAAGGCATCACCTTACAAATGTCCACAGGTTTTCTTCTTGCACTGTCTCCCTGCTGTTATTGTATTTTGATGGACTCATTATTTAATGAAATTCATGAAAACATGCTGCACCCCATTCCCATCTTTGGGACTTTTCCACTTGTGTGTTGTGGCGGCACTAAATCAAATACCCTGAGCTGAATTACCTTTTAATAGTCACATCTTTTGACTACTTTTTATCTCACTCACAGTCATCAGTCCTCAATTTCTTCTCACATTACCCTCCATTACGCCATCTAAATTACATTTCACGATTATTTTATGCAGAGCGCATGCATGTTATTTTAGAGCTAAAATAATAAACACTGCAGAAGATTGGTGCTTTTTTCCCTCCCTTTTCCCATTTTAGAGAGTGTAATTATTTCCTGTTTTCTTTTTAATATATTTTTTCTTTCCTGTAATCATTCTAATGCGCTGTTGTCTGTGTTAGCATCTGCCATTCACCTGCGATAGTGCAGGTTACTGTCTACGGTTGGGCCTTAATTAGCTCCTTAAAAAGGAAAATGGCATCACACACCTAATTGCTTCTGTTATGCGTTCATTAAAAATGCTCAACAGAGCACGATATTGAAAAAAATAATTGCAAAGGTTAGCGGGAGCATTTGTTATCAACGGTGTTAGCCACGTTGAATCATTTGCGGTATTTTCTCTTGGAACGTAGCCATGTAGATTTAATGCGTGTGCCTCGCACTCATAAACAAACGTGGGTAAACAAGGCGGCCTGCGGATAAAGTTGGCACTCGTGTAGCGTCCTGCTCTTCCATATTAAATCAGTGGTGCATTGGGACCTGGGCTGTTTAGTCTGTTTGTGTGTTGCTTTATTGCACGTGGCAGGATGATGCAGAATTTTTTCACTTTAAATTAATATAAATGTTAATGATTTCAAGCTAAAAATACAAAAATGTCGTCCAAGGGGAATAGAGTGTTATAAATTATTGGTTTTGTATATAAACTACTATTCAAAAGTTTGGGAGACTTAAGAAAGTCTTATGTTCACCAAAGCTGCAATGTCTTAAATCGGTAACATTTCTTTTTATTATAAACGTTGAAAACAGTTAGGAGACACATTTTGGAGAATGCGCTGGTCGCTGTATATTTTCCATGCAGTTCTATAATCAATGAAGATTCAAGCTTTTAAGCTTAGAAAATGACAGACAACACCATAAAACTGCTCCTATTGAAGGTTTTAGGAATCATTTATTTAGATTTTATATTCAACTGTGACCTTTTGAATAAGTCTACCGTACCTTAGTCCATGTTCCAGTGACCTAAAGAAAAGACTATTTTCTGGGTCAGAAAAATGGTCATGTTCACTTTCTCAGTCTTTGTCCCCCGTCTAAGCATGACTGACCTTCAAAGCTGCATGGGAGAGGTGAAAAGAAGAAAAACTGAAAGAATGAAAGAGCAGAGCCCTGTTTACTTTCCGTGTCAGGGCTAGCAGATCAGTAAGGCCTGAATCCCCCAGAGCAGCCTGCCTCACAGCCTCTGTGACTAATTACCCATAAGGCCCTATGCTCAGGACTGCTCGGGACTGTGATGTCTTTCTGTGACCATGGCAACTGTGGCTGAAAAGTTGTTTTAGGATGATGCAAAGACAGTTCCATGCATGTAGGTTTTTCTATCAAAGACTTAAGCGCATGAAATATGAATTATCCAAATAATTGCATATGCACAGTTGCCACGTTCCTCATGAGATTCGTGCAACCTGTTTTTGTGCTTGTTGGCTTCTTTTTTGTTTGTTTTGGTTTTGTTCTTTGTTTTCTTGCATCCTACTCTTTTCCCACTTCCTTTTGTTCTGTGGTATACCATTCTTTCGTTAGGAGGGTTATGAAAATACATTTTTTCTAGCCCTTAATAACTGTCACTTTATTCTGACAAAACTTTACTGACAGAACTAGCAACTCTTAGCTCAGATTTAGATCTCTTTAAAGCAACTCTCCAGGTTAATCCCAGTCAACAACACTTAATGTCAACAACGCTTAATGTTAATTACCACAAAACGTATTTAAACTTTTCCTTCCTTTTCATCTTCTTATTCTTCAAATTTACAATGGAAGTAAATTGGGCCAATTCACGAACATTAAAATACTCAATTATATAGACACGAGAAGTAAATAAATAAATGTGATTTTTGCATGACATAAATAACTTGTTATGCCCAATTTTATTTTATCTTTTTTTTTTTTTTATTGCATGACAATATAGCACCTAATACACTAAAATAGTGAGAACAACTTTTGAACTCAAAGAATATGGTTGCACACTACAATAAGGTCAATACAACAGTCAAATTAAAAGTTCTGTCATGAAGGCTGCTCAACATTCAAAACTGGCTAGAGCTTGTTGTAGCAGTTGCAGCACGCTTCAGAAACCCTCCACCTTCCCCAGCTCCACCTGTATAGATCTGCTACCCGGTGATTTCAAGTAATGTGGGGTTTATATGTTATATGTGTATCAGCAGTATTTCATGCTCACTGCTGTATGTTGTGGATGTATTGGCATTAGCAAGTTTTGGTACTTTCTCCATATATTCCGCCAAGACCAGAAACATTAGCATTATCATGTACATTACCATGCTAAACCCATAAAATGAGTAATATATTTGTAACAGTATATATTCATCTTTGTTTAAGGTTACTTGATAAAAATACAACTATTAATTTTTAGTTCATGTTAGCTTAGGTCAATTAAATAATATTAAGACACAAAATTTTATTTAATAATGAATTATTAAATAATTAACATTAACTAAGATAAATTAATAATACCTAATTTAATTGGCACCTTATTGTAAAGTGTATCCAATATTATGTAAGTTTTAACAGAAGAATCCATGTACTGTAAGTACCTTTGTAAAATTATAAGCTTCGTATTTCAGCCGTTTAAAACCATAAAAAACGACCACGTTTGCTTCTGTTGTATTGTTGCCTCAACCATGGACTGTATAAAAACATGAATGTAGTGTCCGTGACATCACTCATTGGTTTCCGAAGAGCGTTTTTGAAGCCAAAAGTAGGCGGAGGTTGCCGTCGCCATCTTGGCAGTGCATCACTGGGCGTCACTCTCGGATATGGTCAAAAAGGCGGGAGCTGATTGCTGAAGCCACGCCCACCTAGCTCAAAGGAGGTGACAGCAGCGTCATTCCACTTGTCACTTTAGTGGCTGAGCCTTTCAGTATGTAGAATTTTAAGGCTTAATATAATTTTAACGGATGAGTTATAAAAAAATAAATAAATCACCCCCTCACAGTTGTCATGAAGGGCAAAATTAGCTATAAAGGCCAAAATAATTTTTTTGTACCAGGCTGTAAAGATGTTTTTTTCTGCTGTAAAGTTGGGCAATTTACCAAGGGGAGTCTATGGGATTGACTCCCTTTTGGAGCCAGCCCCCAGCGGTCAGTCGATGAATTACAGTTTTAATCACTTCCATGTTGGTTTCATGAAAGGGAGCGGAAGGTTGCCGTTTGGGCTCAACATAATTTAGATTTTTGCTTTGCATGTAAAAGAAACCAACGAAGGACGAATCAACATTAATCCTCATACGCTATATAAGTTTAACTTGTATTGAACCCAGAATTTTCCTATTTGTTCTGTGGATCTGTGACAGAAAGTCTGTGGATTATAGAGAAATGCCATTTGAGCTTGAAATGTTCCCCCTCTCAAGTGCTCTCAGGGAAGTTTAAATAGCTAGATGTGTATGCTCAAGATCTTGTCCTATTCATGTTATGCCCATGCATTTGTGTCTGAAAGGTTCAACATCCTTATGAATATTTGTTTCTTTTGTATGAATAATGGATTGGAATTGCATTAGGTATTAGCCATTATAGTCCGTGTTTAATACTTATTGTGTGTGTATGAGAGATATGTGCTATCGCAATTTGTTTACACAAATGCCTGCTAGCACTTCACAGGCAGGTTTGGCATTCATGAATTCTGAGTGATTCAGACAGAGCAACATTCCATCTCTCTCTCTCTTTCCTCTGTATGTGCATAGCGTTGTTTATTGAGAAGCAATTGCTCGGTTGCTGTAAGTGTAGCCTCTCTGAGTGGCATGTAATTTCTCAGTTTTCTACATGCATGAGCAGATGAAAATGTTTTCCGAAACAGGCTGTTTTGCAGCGATAGACACTCTCCAATAATGTGGTCTCAGTAGAGTCTATCTTTAGATTTCATGTATGAATTTTTATCCTAAAGACTTTGCAGCAAAGATTCAACTATGATAATGGACGCTTAACTACACTTATGCATTAATTAATAAATAACAATAAAAGTGGTTTATTTTAATGCAGGGATGTAGCTAATGCAAATTATGTTCATGTATTATTCAGTATAAAATTAATTTAACATATAATTAATAAAAATAATTCACAATTTGTAAAGAGGGCTCCTTAAAATGAATGAATTGAAACAGGGGTCAAACTCAAGAGGCCCAGTGCAAGTGTTCCCAAAACTCTTAGCTACAGGCCTGTTAGCGACTTTCTAATTAGCCATCAAACATCAGTTTAAAGGCTGGATCTCTGTATCCACACTGATTTCAAAAGTAAGCTACATACATCATTAAGCTTAAGCAACTTCATTTTATTAGAAATTAATTGAGAGTGGCTGAGTTTTATTTTTTGAGTGAACTGTTTCTTTAACTAGCCTTGAAGTGGTTCACAGATGATGCCACTGAGTCTGTTGCCCACCTGACACTCTGTAACATGGCCAGTAAAGATTTGTATGTCTTAATGCTGCTCATTGACTTCATTCAACACAGTCATACCCCAGATCCTAGTTAACAAATGATCTTCACTCAGACTAAACACCTCACTCTGCAGCTATGTCCTATAGACATTCTGAGAGCCAAGGCTGCTGGATCCACACCCATCATTAATGGGTTATTCTACAAAACAGGTTTAAATAGGAAATAAGACAATAAAATTGCAAACAAAACATCAACAAAAATAAAATTATGGGAATTTAAAGTGTTACATATCATTGTAAAGCAGCTTTACAGAAAATTAAGTTTCTACAATATATTTAGAAGTAGCTTATCAGTGGTGACTATGTCAAATCGATGTACATATGGCAGAAATGTACTGTAAAATTCAATTAATGAGAATCAAAGAGATGATGAACACTACTAACAGCAGTGATTATGTGTTGCAGTTAAACTGAGGTCCTCTGAGGGGTTGCCATCATCTCTTCTCAGGTGTTCGGTCTTCTCGGGTCTTTGTAAGGACTGGATCCAGATTGAATCTTGTGTAATTCCTGGTTATGCAAAAACAGAGAAACATATAGAGACATAATTAGCATAGCTGCTTTTCCAACCAAGCAAAAATGATTTGTTCAACCCAACCTAATGTGCATTTGATGAGATATAAGATTATAGTACAAGATTATATATTTAATTATTTAATGCTTGGCCAAAGAGATGTGTTTTTAATCTAGATTTAAACAGAGAGAGAGTATGTCTGAATCCCGAACATCATCAGGAAGGCTATTCCAAAGTTTGGGATCCAAATGCAAAAAAGCTCTACTTCCTTTAGTTGACTTTGTCCAGTCTAGAGGTCATAAATGCATGAACTAGCTTTTCTGCATCAAAAACAGGCAACATGTTTAGTAGCTTGCCAGTGTTTCTAAGAATGCTTTTTTTATAACATGGGAAATATGATTTTTAAGAGACTTTAAAAGAGTTGCTGTCTAATAAGCAGGAAGTAACAGTGCATCCGTCTAGTTGCGTCTAGAGATTCTGTGTACTGTTTTTTGGTCCAATAAATAATATCTCTGTCTTATCCGAATTCAATAGGAGAAAATTATTGGTCATCCAATCTTTTACATTTTTAACACACTCTGTTAGCTTAGATAATTTAGAATTTTCATCTGGTCTTGTTGAGATATATAGTTGAGTATAATCAGCATAACATAAATGGATACATATTACATAAATAGAAACAAATTCCTTATTTTCTAATAATATTACCAAGGGCCAACATGTACATTGCGAAATAGCATAGGACCTAGGACAGATCCCTCTGGTACTCCATACTTAACTGGAGATAACTGAGATGACTCCCCATTTAAATAAAGTGGCAGTGATTGGACAGGTAGGATCCAAACCATCTTAGAGCCTGCCCTTGAATACCTGTATAGTTGTGTAATCAATCTATGAGTATGTCATGATCTATGGTGTCGAACGGAGCACTAAGATCAAGTAAAACTAGCATTGAGATGCAGCCTTGGTCTGACGCAAGAAGCAAGTCATTTGTACAAGTGCAGTTTCTGTGCTATTGTGGGGCATGAAACCTGTCTGAAATTGTTCATAGAGATAAATTTTGTAAGGAGCACAATTCAGCAGACAAAACGTTTTCTAAAGTTTTAGACTTAAGCGGAAGATTTGAAATGGGTCTTTAATTTGCCAGTTCATTAGGATCTAGTTGTGGTTTCTTAATAAGAGGCTTAATAACCACCAACTTGAATGGTTTTGGGACATGACCTTGAGATAACGGTGAGTTCATAATATTGAGAAGCAGTTCTTCTGCTACAGGTAACAACTCTTGCAGTAATATAGTGGGTACAGGATCTAATATGCATGTTGTTGGTTTAGATGCAGTGATAAGTTTATGTATCAATTCCTATATTTGTAAAGCACAGCAGTTTTCTTTGGGTGGGAGGAATGAAGCTGAAGTACTAGACGCTATAGAATTTAAATTTGTTATTGTATTTCAGATGTTATATATTATATAAATGAATTAATGAATGATGATGCATTTATATAGCACTTTATTGTGTATTGCTGTACACCCAAAGTGCTTTAAAATCATGCTGGGGGGCTCTTCTCAACCACCACCAGTGTGCAACATCCACCTGGATGATGCGGCGGCAGCCACAGGACAGCTGCACCAGTGTGCTCACCACACACAGATTTGAAAAGAAGACCAGCAGCATCAGGAACAATCCATGGTATATTCTTTCTTCTACAATCCCAGAAGTCTAAGCAGCGCCCAGGCAGAAGCAATCAGACTACAGGTTGTCAGTATACTCAAGCCTGTCTTGACAAAAATGATTTGCCTGAACTGAACTTTCCACGAAATCACCCAATCTTTTCTGTCTAGTCTTGTGCATTTGACTGTTATGAGAAGCATCACAATAAGCTAGACTTCACTCAACTTGTCTTTTTTTTTTTTTACGTTGTTTCCGATAAAAGTCTCTTTGCTTTGCGGTTCTACGTTCCTTCAATCTCAGGTGAGGAGGTTTTATTCATAGATGCATTTGGAGATAGAAACCTGGCCGCCTCGCGGCTCTGCAAGATTCTCCACTCTGTGAGTCATGGCAGATTTATTGAAATATTTCATGGTATATTTCTCACAACCGGACCATCGGAATTTGAGTTATGGATGACCAGTGAGATGCGCGGTCAAGCCACTGCTCAAATGCAATCACAAAGCAGTCCTCTGAATATGAAACTCTTCAGAAAGCTAATATATAATTCAACTGTATCAATCTCCCCATGCTTCAGCTCTCTGCGCTCTGAATCCTGCTCAGAAATCTATTAGTCAGGCCTTTGATGCATTTAAAGTTTGCTCTGCCTGAATAGAGTTGGAGAGTATCGCTTCCAAAAAGTTCGGGAACTTGGAAATATCGGACCCGTTTATTGTCGCGTTCGTTTTCAGTATGATAAAACCATTGAATATTTTCCCAATTTCTTTATGGTGGTTTTAAAAAGCCATAGACTCTGTCTTTGCCAGCATTAGTTTTGTTATAAATCTCCCAGCATGGGAAATAAGCCCTCGTCTCACACAGGGCTGTAAAACAGTCACGAAAGGAGTGCAAAAGAAAGATAAATGAAAAAATTAAAGGGCCATTTTATGGCAACCCTCACCTGAAGGATGAAAGACAAGGAGGAAAACTTATTTTTTTTGTATCCGTCAGCTAAATCGACAATACACTAGTGCAAGTCCGGCCCTATGGAGTGTATCACAGGTTTGGGTAATAAGTATTTGTATTAGCATAATGTGACGGCAATAAGAGCTTCCTTTCCTTTCTCCTTGACTTTCTGACAGTGTTGTGTGGCTGTGCAATAGACACGCTTACCGACAGGGCCTCATTAGCTCTCAGCGTTGGCTGAGCAGCGCTCCGACGCGAGGCCTCGGCTCCACATAGACACTGCATACTGCTGGGAAATCTCTTTTTTCCCCAAGGCGAATATAGTCCTGGCAAGTTAGTTTGCACATTTTTAGACTTGGAGAAAAGTTGCATGGATGTCTTCCCTCCGACCTGAATTCAGGTTTTTCCCCAGCCTCCATTTTATGGTGACTTTACAGGATAAGAAATGCAACTTGTGTTCTAAGTGGGTCTGCGAATGGGATTAAACAGGGTTTTAAAAACTGTGACTGTGTGTGTTTCTCTACATTACAGTTTATGTGAACTTATTTGTATTTTTGAAACTTCTTAATTATTTTTAAGCATTCTTAAATTATTGCAAAGAAATGAATTATTGTTCTAAGTCTGGTTGCAAAAGAGTGATTTGATAAGCATATCAGTCTTTAAATGGCATGCAAAAAAAAAAAAAAACATGCTAATTAGATTAATGTAAACGAAACTCGATAAAACTACTACAAAAATATAAATACTATGCAATGTGTTAAAATAGCTTCTCTTCCCTGAAAACGATACAATGAAGAATAAAAAAAGGTTTAACTTAATGACAAAACCAAAACAAAAGATAAGCAGGTATCTGTGGTGCCTTCCCGAAATGTAATGCAGAGTGAAAACATTGTGACGTAACTCCTCATTCTCTATCCACCTTATTCTTTAACGTGAAAGTAAGCCTCTTACGACAAAAATTAGGTGCATAGGATAGTTTGAAATACAGGTGTAGCCATATACTGGTTTTTACGATAATCATGATGTTTAAATAATTAAATATTGTTATCGTGTTAGGGGTGTTGTAAACAGGACCATCCTTAACTAATGCAGGGCTCTTCCATTCATGATCGCATTCTGGGGTGGAAGTCCCACCGTAGGGCCCCCTCAAAGCTCAGGCCCCAGTGGGACCACACCAGTTGCGGCGCCCAAAGGATGGCCCTGGTTGCAATATACATGACACTTACAGTTTGTACAACGTAATCCATGCAATCTCCATCGGGCTCTATTAAAAAGACTTAAACTTTTCACCTCATCCTCATGTTGGGATGCATTACAGGCGAGTGTATTTCCAGCTAGCCTATCTGTGTGGTTAACTAAGCATGCCCAGTGAGGAAAGTCGAGCACAGTTAATTCGGGATCACAGCTCTAGCACACTTCAACAGCACCGAGGCACTGCAACTAAACATCAAACGCGTTATTTAAACCTTGCTCAGACAGAAAAGCGCAGCGGCCTGAAAAACTGAGTATCACTCTGAGCTCCTCTCATATATGAAATGTGATTTTAAAAAGCAAACTCTCTGAAGTCTCACAACTTCCGGAGCATGTCTTATTTCGGTCCCTTCCGCACCCAATCCTCCGTCTCTAGGGAAATGCAGGCTCAAAACTGCCAGTGAGACACAGGAGGAATATCTCCAGATCATAATGGGCCAATGTACTGTCAGATTTTATGACCCAAAGCCAGTGTGGAGCGTAGCATGGTGCTCATCTTCCCAAGGCCATCCTTAAAGGCTCTAACAAAGCCCTCTCTTTGAATGACACCCAAATCCCACTATGACACCCCATCACTACAGTCAACGGTGCAGTAAATTCCTCTGCCAGCTTGACTCAACCTAGCAAGGTATCAGCCATAACACCTGCTGTCTTCCCTGACCGCTGGATCCGCCGTCTCAGGTGTGCGTGTTTGAGGTCAGGCGTCTGTGCGTATGGAGCGTGTGCACTTTGATGGATAGTGCGTGTAACGACATTACCTCTCGGTTGTTTGGCAGGCATGTTCGGCTGGGGAGATGTTCGCAGCGTCAGGCTGCTCCGGAGCAATCTGCGAAGCCCGCCACTTAATGCATACAGAATACAAATCACCATTAAGCCATGCTAAGTGCTAGTTCAGCAATGCTAACATAATTTACCGCAACAATAATAGCTGCAATCTCCATCGCCACAGGGGAAATTGATTTAATATAAGCTATTAGCTGGTCATTTTCAAAGAGATGTGTTGGCACGGATACAGAATGCAAGGTCGCACTTTGTAACAGGATATTAGCTGTCGGCGTTTTGGAGCACACTGCTAACGGGCACAAGCATTTACGATACTGCCTGTAATGCTGTGAAAAACTCATTGGAAGCTCTTGTTTTTTATGTACTTACAAATGTTAGGATGCATTGGAGTGAATTTATGTCAAGTCAAGTCACCTTTATTTATATAGGGCTTTAAAGAAAAAAGATTGTGTCAAAGCAACTGAACAACATTAATTAGGTATAGAAACAGTGTCAATAATGCAAAATGACATTCAGCTCAGTTCAGTTTAAATAGTTTCTGTGCAATCATTTGCAAACAAGTCAACTATATGTAGATGAAGTGACCCCAACTAAGCAAGCCAGAGGTGACAGTGAGAAGGAAACGAAACTCCATCGGTGACAGAATGGAGATAAAACCTTGGGAGAAACCAGGCTCAGTTGGGACCAGTTCTCCTCTGACCAGATGACACCAACAGTTCAATTCCAGGCTGCAGCAAAGTCAGATTGTGCAGAAGAATCAACTGTTCCCTGTGGTCTTGTCCTGGTGGTCGCCTGAGACAAGGTCTTTACAGGGGATCTGTATTTGGGGCTCATCTAGTTGTCCTGGTCTCCAGTTCCGGTTTACCTAGTTAATGCAGCCTAAAAATCCTTTAACGGATTTGGATATTAGAAGTGTATTAGTGTGTTATGTGTAAGCCAGGTTAAAGAGGTTAAATTTATTTTGAATGTTTTACATAGCATATTTTCTATATAGATTTTAAGTACTCATATTTTTATTTACAAAATAGACAACTTATAAAAAAACAAAACAAAAAAAACTCAACTGTAAAAAGCATGTTTTACTTAGTTCTGGTTTGACTTTTGTTTTGACTGACTAGGTGGGTCCTAACTTTTGACTGTTGTGCGCATTGTCAATGTAGAGTTCTTCTGCAAAAAGACTGAGACGTTATGAAGCAAAATCAATTCATCGTCTTCCTGTTGTTTTGAGCAAAACGCACAATGTTGTCCACTAACATGTCATGTATAGTCATCCAGGCATAAGAGAAAAGAGAAAAAGATTGGGAGGTGGAATAACAGCACAAGAGAAAGGAATAAAAGAGAGAGTGGGAGACAAGAAAGGGGCAATAGTTGTATTTTGTTGTTTGGACTGGCAGCCTCATAAAAACACTCGTCGCTCTGAAGCCTGGTGCTTCTTCCTGTGGAGGGGCTGCTGAGATGTCAGTTAGACTTACTGAGATGTGACGGCCTTGGGAAGAGTCCCGTTAGATGAGATTTAGAAGCTGGGCTGACCAGGGAGAGCCGGGAAGGTTATTGTAGTGAATTTATTTTGAGAAGGGGCCCTGGCAGACATGGAAACAATGGGGAGATACTTCTGCTCATATTGATATTACCAATGAATTAAAGCAAAGTGAATTGTATATATACGTGTGTTTGTGTGTGTGTGTGTGTGTTTATTATTTTTGTGGCAGCTTTTTATATAGCTCTGATAATTTAGGAGTGTATTTGCAGCTATAAAATAATTGCATTAGTTATTAAGAATCTATAGTTAAAGGTACAAGTTGTAAGACATTTGCAGTAAAATATCCAAAAACCACTAGGCTAGTGTTATAGATTTTGTCCAGCTTATTACTAACAATATCTCTAATGTTTTCAACTAATTGTAAATCATGAGAAAATGCCCATTCTAATCAGTGACACGGGGCAGTGCAGTCGCCTGTCAATGACGTTAGTTACCCTTTGTTACCATCTTTACTGATGTACAAACCACATGACAACAGTGTTGTGGACAAATGCAGAAGTAGCTTTGCGACAAACTTCAACTAGAAAGAGACGCCGATCTCCCTTGTGTTTTATTCGACAGGTGAGTTGTTTTGATTCGTATCTTTATAGAAAATGTATGCTATTATAATGATCAACAAGATTAGTATTATGGGGGCATACATGCCAAACTCTATACCCGCACTTTGCTTTGGCTTTGTATGTAATCTACTAGCGCAAATCGTTGAACTTGCGTTAAATCCATGATTTATTTTGATTGCCATCAGCGGTTGGGTAGAATACAACAAATCACATCATTCCATGCTCCTTCTTATCATCATCAAACCATGCGATTGTTATTGTTTTGAAAGTGCGCCCTCTAGTGGTAGGTCCTACAACCTGTACCTTTAAATGATGTTTGAAAAATAAGGAATGAGGGAAATTTAAGAAGTAATGCATTTTGTTTCAATCCATTTGATTTGCCACATTCCTGTGACTTCTGGATAATCTTTCATAGATTTAATTTGACTTTGTTTTACTCAATTAATTAATCACATGTTCATTCGGTATGTTATAAAGTGTAATGAACGGCAAGTTTTCACGTGATATACACTGTGGCATTAATAATTTGTATTATATGTATTTTATATTTAGCTTTTGTTTGTGCTATTGTTGTCGCTCTCAGTCATTTTACTCTACATGAAAAATATTTTAGTTTTTACACTGAGTTCAAACTCAGAGCTTTTTTGTATCAGGAGCATGTCACTGAGAAAATATAAATGGCTTCCTCATCCATCTGACTTCCCATTTCCTTCTGTGGTTAAATCTTACACGATACAGGATGGATTTCCTCTGAAAGAGGCTTGATACAGTGAGATGTAATGAAAGAGCTCATTAGCGATTCTGAGGGTGGTACTTATTTATCAGTCATGCTCTGATTTATTGTATAATTAAACATGATAATTGGATGGTTGTTCAATCACTGCTGAATGGATGGCACTATTTTTCTAACGAACATCATTTGTTAATGAGGGGAAAGAATGGGTGTAACTTTATGATAACGGCTTGTCAGCCTCCATATAGACTCTGATCATTTCTTCTATCATTATCGCACCCAGATGAAATTCCTTCACATTTCTGGTGCGTGAATCCAAACTGGAATGTAATATGGTGTAAGTGCCATTTTTCATTTTTACCAAGCAGAAAAGGAATGACAGAAGCTTCAGCACCATTAAAGTGTTTTTTTTTTTTTTTGAGTTACTAGCCCCTATGAAATGGAAATCCAGCACAGATTATGTAACAATGTGACCGTTAATTGTTTGTATTTGAGTGTGTTTCATAGCTTCCCGTCAGCTCTAGAGAGGTACGAAGGACCTATTCTTCAGTTGTTTTTTTCTTTTGTAATCCTGCATGTTTGAACTGTGCTGTCTTTGATGAGAGGTTTTGCAGATGAGGAACTTGTTTGGTGTCTTCGTTATGCATTGAGAGTTTATTATCAATTATAAGAGACATTCTTCAACTTGTCTTACTTTACCCCGGCTCTAATGACCTTCCCCAGCAATTTGAGAAGACGCATCATTAATTAATGGCTTTGGTGCAACAAAATTAGCACTTTAGAGACTCAACAGGAAGCTTCATCAAAGTGTGAAATCCACCGGAGAGAAATCTGACACCATTTCCCTGCGTCTTAATCAAAGGGCATCTGTGTTTTCTCTCATTTTTCCAGATCTTTGGTCAAACCTTTTGTTTGCTAGTATGATCATGTGTGCATGAGAGGCTTTTTGAAGATCAGAACTGCTTCATGAATATTGCAAGATCGACAGTGTCAATAAATGAAACAGCTGTCTCCCTCGAGAGATCATGGATTCGGGTCTATCGGTTCACTTCCGCCGCTGTGCCAATATGGCATCGCTTGTGAGCGAAAACACATGTCATTTCTAATGCTGTCATTCTGGATGTGCCAAAGCATGCATTAATTATATTTTGATAAACAAGCATCATCACAGATTCAAGCTTGCTTCATGTATTGATTTGCTGAGCTGTGCAGCAGCATGCAGGTGCAGGTTAAGATGCAAACCTGTGAACTTCTGCCTTGTTGTTTCGAAGGAAGTGTGCAGGGTTGTTTTTCCATGTTCGCTGATCAGTTTGGATCTCAAGGAACGATCTGTTAAATCTGAAATATTTCAGATTTTATATACATATGTATATAATATTATAATTTATTTAATACAGTCAGAGTTTGAACCTGTTAGCTGTTAATAATCTCCTATTTAAAGATAGAAAGTTAGGATTCAATTTACTTAAAAGTTATAAACTTTAAATTAAGGTTGGGCAAGTTAACGTGTTATTATCGCGTTAATTGATTATTGATTATATATAATTATTAATTGATTATATTTTATCGCACATTAACAAAGTTTTTTTTTATTATAAGTCTGTTGCATACTGGCTCTGAATACACATACAGACGGATCATATGGGACACAGTAACACACGTCCCTCTCACAATATATTGCTTTACAGATCTATAGTTTTTGCCGCTCAGAAATATTCACTCAATCATGCATCATGTATCAGAAGATCTGCACTAATCTGATCTAAGCAGTTAGTGCTCATACTCACTGATCTATATATAACTGAACCACGTTCTTGTTCACCTTTTCCAACCGAGCCAGGGACTGCTAAACGGAACGATCACACTAATAAAATTAACCAGGCTTTGGGGGTCAAACGTGCTCCAGAAGAGTTAAGATTGCCTAGTGTGAGCACACCCTAATTACTTTCCCGCATCCCTGATACACGAGTGTCTATCTGCCCATCAAGTGTAGTCCCGCACCACACTCTGCTGCAATATATATATATATATATATATATATATATATATATATATATATATATATATATATATATATAGTATTGTTTTCATATTGTAATATGAAAACATTATTACAATAAATAAAGAAAAAATAAATAAATATTGAAATAATACATCTAGCAGTACAGTACTGTGCTGAGTAGGGGAAAATATATAATGTAATTTAATAGAAACAAAATATTCTACAAAATAATATTTTACACATTTTTATAATATTAAATGTTCTTATTACACAGAAAAAGATAATGTAGATTTACTTTAAAATAATTTTCACTTGTGAAATTGATAAGTAGCCTTTTTAAACAGAAAGATTGAAATAGTATTTTGTAAATGTTTTATTTATTTAGGTTTTACAGTGTTTAAATTTAGTTTTAAATGTAGACTTTATACATGAAAATATGTAGTTACCTTTTATATTTTAGAAAACGGGTCCTTTGATTATTATATTTCAGGGTCCGTGGCATCTTAAAGACTGAAAAAAAAAACCTTTGTCTCAGAGGATCCACTTTAGTCAAAGTATCCCAGTTTTAGTCCGAGATGGATAAATGGATAAATATCCCTCCCTTTCCGCTCTACAGAATGGGGACCGAATGTTTATTTGGCATTTCCAGAACTGACAGAAGTTACTGGCAATTTTCTGAAGCATCGTAGTTCTGTTCAGCAATCGGATTCAGGCTGTGGGATCGGGCTTAGGGCCCAAGAATAAGCTGCATAAGCTTCCAGATATTTGTGGAGTGAACAATGGTCATCTGACCATGTGTACAATTCAGAGTCTGTTCAATATGTATGTGTATGCCCAGTAAAGCCTTCGTTCCACTGAATACTTGTGATGCATTAGATTCAGTAGAGCGAGCATCTACAGTACGCTTCAACTCGTGTAGAGCCAAATATCAGTACGGTTTGAATTCTGAAGAGAGTTTGTGTGCAGAAGTGTGTGCATGTGGGTTTGTTCCAGGGACAATTTTTTGAGCAGTGTCTCTTCAAAAAAATAAAAAATAAAATAAAAACAAGGAAGAAAAGAAAAGTGAAAGTCATTTATTAGTGTACAGCCAAAATCATTGGCTGTACAATAATAAAAAATAAACAAGTACAATGAAATATGAGATTAAATAGCATGTAAACAACTAGTTTTTAACACTGTAACACTGCCCAATAATGACATCAGCAAATGAAAGTCTTGATCGATTTGTTTAATGCTGTAAATGATTCAAGGCAGTGTTTCAGGCTCATTCAAATTGATATTTTTAAAATACTGATTAAAGAACAGTTTCAGAGTCGTTTAAGCATTAAATGGAAGTGGAAGGTATGGAAATAAATTATGTAAAAAAAAAAAAAATACTAATACTATTTGGTAAGTAATAGTTTAAATTTATATTTCACATTATTACTGTTTTGATAAAAAAAAGTGTTGTGTGTATTTGATTCACTAAAAAGAGCCAGTTCAAAAGAGTCATGTTTTTGTGAACCTGACTATTTCGTATGTTTTGTTTCACTAAAAGGAACCACTTCATAAGAGTCATTTGTTCATAAAATGGTATAAGGCATAGGAATACATTGCATTCAAAATATAGTAAAATAGCAACTTTTAATATTTTTTTCAGTTTAATATATTAAATAATATTTCACAATATTGCTGTTTTTACTGTAGTTTTGATCTAAGAAATGCAGCATTGTTGAGCATCAGAGAATAGTTTTAAAAATGGAATTGGAATATAGAATTGGAACAACACTGACCATGTTTTGATTCACAAAAAAAAAAAAAAACTGGTTCACAAGAGTCATGTGTTTGTGAAACAGACTGAATTGATCACATTGTACTGTATGTTTTTGATTCACTAAAAATTACCATTCATAGGAAATAGACAACACTATTCATGCCGTATGACACTAAAAACATTTGCATTATACTCATTTGTATGGGAATCAGATAACACTGAAAGTAGTCCAGTTAAAGTTCAGTCTTGGGAGTTTAATAACAATATAGTGTACACATACAGTTTGTGAAGAATTATTATTATTATTATTTCAACTTAGCGGTAGTCACATCCAAATCAAAATTAATTTGAAATAATAAACTTTTTTACTTTTTTGCACTGCCATGGTGGTCCCATTATTTTAAATGCATTTCATTTTGGAAACAGGACAGGAAGGCATTAAAAACCAGTACCGCAAGTTCTTTTTTTCATTCCAGCATTGGCCTGCCACTCTTCCTGTAATGAGCCTCATTATGTTCAATTACCTCAGAGATGCTGCTGTCCAGAGGGAGCTGCACTCAGACCTCTGGGGAGCTGCGTCTGAAAACACACGGTCACCACATAACATCAGTTAGGCTGTTTTATTACAGCTACGAGTGGCCTCGCTGAGGTGTGTAGGTGGGCTTGTGGGATGTTTGTTTGGATCCCCGAAGTGTGCCTGCATGGTTCCACTTTACACTTTCTTTAAAGTTCCTTTAACATAGTAATTGGTGTATACAGCTTGACGTGGCTGAGAGCTTTAACCTGCTGTGATAGCATAATGAAATATTTAGACAATAGTGACTGCATTTGTCGATTTTTCTAGCTGAAAATAGTGACACGACTCATTTTTTTTAATTAAATAATGTAGCTTTTCCTGAAACAGTTCATTTTTCATCCACATAAACAAGTCCAGTTCATTTTTGTGTATCAGTTTGTTTGAAGATTTCTTGCAAATTAAATAATTAACCGACTTGTTTGTGTCCTTGTTTGTTTATATGTAATTACCATACATTAAATTAAATTAAATTAAATGTATGCATTTAACAGACGCTTTTATCCAAAGCGACTTACAGTGCATTCAGGCTATCAATTTTTACCTATCATGTGCTCCCGTGGAATAAAACCCCCAACCTTGCGCTTGATAATGCAGTTCTCTACCAGTTGAGCTACAGGAATACTATACATATATAGTATACAATATCCAGGTTGTTTTAGGTTAGCTGCATATATTAAAAGATATTTCCCTCTTAAATAACTTAAATGCACACTGTTTTATTAGCGGCGAGTTTTGTTTTAAAAGAGAACCTTGACTGTGGTTAAACTACTTTAAATGAGTATCTGGAAACTTCGGAAGCTACAGTTTGACGGACTATTCTCTAACACTGCTGGGATCAGTTGAAAGTTTTCAGGTGATATGACAAGGCTAACGGCTTAGGCATTGACCAACTTTTTTATTACGAGCGCTTTGAAAGGTCACACTGATGGCTGACCATGAGGATGTGTTCTTTCTTTTCTCCTGGGAAAAAAATATCCATAAAGCTCATCAGCGAATATTCTGGCAGGTTGTTATAGAGCGTCAATGAGGCTCAAAATCTCTGAGTGAGTTTTATGGAAAACAGAAGGTTAGAACTAGCGACCTTGTCTCCGTTGATTAAACTGTGCCGCCACATGGCAGATACCTTATGATCTGACAGACTTTCACCGGTATAGTCATTATCATTAAACAAAGCATGTTAAAGATGCCTCGGGAATTATGGCCTGTTAGCCTTTGACCTTTGCAATAGGCCTGTGTGATGATGGACACTAAAAGGTGTAATAATTAAAACTGTATCCTTAGGCCTCTTTTGAACAGAGGTCACAATCATAATAAGTCTGAACTTTACTTTTATTCATACCCGACTGGGTAAAGATCCTGCGAATGTCATAAATAGTGTTTTTTATTTTTTTTAATGAGTAGGTGAGCTCAAGCATGTGTGTTTCAAATCGATGAATGCTCATTCTTTACACTATTGACTGAAATGATGTTAGATTTGAATCCTGACTGATCCATATTCCATTTGCCCTCTGACTGAAAGCCATCATAAAATAATTTTTCCCCGCAGCAAAGAATTGATCTTCATTCTAAGCACAATAATTGAACATAATCATGGATTGAAACACTTGGTAACACTTTTTTTTTTAAATTAATTTTTAGGTTAAAGTTGCAATTTGTTGTTGTTTCGGTGCTTCCATGTATCAGTATTGATGGGTTAAAACTTGGGATGGTTTGGGAAAGTCGCAGAGAGTCTGACGCTCTTGAGTATGGCACATGCTAATGAAGGTGTGATAATTAATGGTGCTCTGTTGATTGTTTGTTCCGGCAGCACTGAGAGATAACCGGATTGAGCTGGTCCGGGCCACGTCGCAGGAGCTGACGATCAGCATCAGCGAGGTCACGCTGGCAGACGAGGGGATGTACACCTGCTCTCTCTTCACCATGCCTGTCAAAACAGCCAAGGCTTTTCTCACCGTCCTGGGTAAGAGATCATTTAACACATGATGTGTGTGGGATTACATCCTAAATCATTACTTTCCAAAACTTCACAAGACAGTTTTGTTCACATTAGTCTTGAATTTGGTGTGGTCTATCTGCCTTTTAAATGGCACTTTTGCAGTTATAGGCCTGTATATTTATTGAAAACGGGTTAAATAAATTATAATAAAAAAATGTGTCACATCTTAACATTGCTTATATTATAAAATGCTTCCTGATCATGAAATCAGTAATCTAGAATGATTTCTGAAGGATCATGTGACACTGTAGAGTGAAGTAATGATGCCGAAAATTCAGCTTTGCTATTTGAGGAATAAATTACTTTTTAAAATATATTAATAGAAAATAGTTATTTTAATTTTAGATAATTTTTAGAATTTTAGAATATTTCAGTTTTTACTGCATTTCTGATCTTCTTCTTTTTTTTTTATCAACAGTTTTGAACACTAGGATTTGGATGGGTGCATTTATTGAAGGAGAGAAATATTGTGTGCAACCAGTCTGAACTGGGTTACAGTGAGACCTTATGAAGGCAGCTATGCTGAACCATTAACAAGGCTAAAGAAAAAGACAAAATTTGTCGTTTCCAGAAAGTGGATAATTAGAATTTTACCTCAGTGGGGGCGTTGCAAATCTAACTTTGGCCTGTATCAGAATTTAATTAAATGGATTCACCCGGTCGCCTTTAACAAAGACACACATGATCACAGAACAGTGTTGAGAAATGACACAGAAAGAAGTTTAATTAGTTTCCTCTATCAACTTTCACTACTTTTGTCAATCAAAAGTCAAACAGACTTTCTATCAAGTCCCAAACATACCAGAGTTAATGTCAGCTGTGACAGCCCACAAACAGTGCTTAATGCCATATTTCTGCATTAATTAGAAGCCCAATTAGCTAGTCACATTTTAATTAGTTGGCGTACACCATTAAAATCATTACAGTTGTACACTCTGTCAACAAGCCTGCATTGCATTAATGTTTTGCTCATTGTGAATACACGAATGGTTACAATTAATTTACATGTTGTAATTATCTTGGAAAAATAAGCAGTAATATACAGTACACAATTCTTATTTATTAATGAAACATGTTTTTACATATGTTGTTATGGATATTACACATATGTGTGTCACATATATAATGGATAATGTAGTTTTTACAAGTACAACATTTTTCTGAATCAACATTTTGAATCTTGATCCAGTAGCATGTCGATCGACCTCTAAATTGCAGATACGGCAGACTAGTGCAGTCTGGCGTACTTTACTGGAAATGGACAGCGTCGCTGCATCTGAATCAACTCTTAATCTGTCAAAGTGTGCTGGACTGAAATAAATGTCGATTAGAACACTGTTCTCCATCATTTGATGAATTACAGATGCCGCGATCAATTGAAAATGTGCACAAACATTGAAATATCAGTCACCAAAGTAGTGCAAGTGCAAGTAAATTTTACCCTAAGCAGTTTTGTATAAAACATTTGTGTAACAAATACCAAGAAATGAATCGATCAGAAGTGACAGCTTGGCATCTTCAGGTTTTTCTTGATCTTGGGACAATATTCAGAAACAGCACATCATCCCGTGGAGGTTACAGGCCACGCTGCAGTAGAATGACTGATGTATTTACTCTGTTGCTTTTTAATGCATAGTACATTGTGGTTGTTTTTGCTTTGATTTATTTCTTAGGAATGTGATTAAGGCCTCTTACTCAGGGGAGCAATAAGGCCTGTGAACTGAATGCCAAACGTCTGATCTCATCTTCAATCCTAGCAAACCCAATATCTAATTTTCCTGACTAATGTTCCCTATTGATTTTTCTTTGTCTCAGCCCGCTACCTCAGAGAGGAAGCTCCTGACACAGTAATGTATTTGTGGACCACAGAATTTCCTGTGTGCTTGAAATATTTCATAAGATTGAAATGCTGATTGCTTCTGAACGTGGAAACAAACATTTGAGGTTCACCATCTCTGTGATGGTGGTTGGATCCATTATGACCATTGCTTTGAATCAAGTCACATGAATCTTTGGTATGTTATAATTTGGGCTTTCTTCTGTACATAAACCATCAATTAAAAGCTGGAGAGTCGAATGGAATAGCACATACTGTGTGAATGAGCCTTATATGAGCCAAATAACCACTGAATAAAGGGACTAAATTTAAATAAACCTGACTGAATGACAAAACAATATTTTTACATTAAATTCATGGTTACCTACTGTTCATATTTTGAACTCACTAGTGCTAAGTGCTAAGCCATCTTTCTCTCTTTCTCTTTCTGCTCAATATTTAGGTATGCCTAAGAAACCAGAGATTAATGGACTCACCAAGCCTGTGATGGAGGGAGATCAGATCACTCTGACCTGTGTGACCTCTGGCAGCAAACCTGCGGCTGATGTCCGATGGTTCAAAAATGAGAAGGAGATCAAAGGTGAGGAAAGTTGATGGAATATGATTAAACTCACATTAACACTTGTAAGACAAACCACAAAGACATTTTACTGCAAGTAAGTGCATATTTTAAGCTCGTTGTTGAAGAAAGCCTATTGTATGTTCAGGAAAATATAGAAGTAACCACTCATGTAGTATTTTTTCCACAAATCCATCAGCATATAAACAACATCCCCACTCAGTCAGACGGAAGAGAGGGGATAAAAACATGCAATGACAGCAAGTGAAGAATTCTCGAAGTAGAAACTCGCTCTGCCATGCGTACAGTGCAGATGGCATTGAGTGCCTTTGTCGTGCATTTGCAGCACTTCTAAAAATACAGCGGTTCTAATTAGCAACGAGGCGACGTTTCCCACGCTGACTGATTATTATGTCTCCGGTGGACGGAACCTTGGGGAGAGGAGTTTACAATGAAACCCCAGAGGATGAAGCATAGCTCAATGGTTTTTGTCTTTGCAATGATTTTGTTTTGCAGGGATTAGCTTGTTTATCTGTACATTGCTGTATTTTGTATTAAGTGGCTATAAACAGTATTTAACTATATATTTAATGTACATTAATAATAACTCAGGGCAGCAACAACCTTAATAGGTGCATACACAGAATACATTTTTCACTGCCATTTTTTTCTTTTTCTATGTGACCATGCACAAGTTTATTTAATATTTTTGTCAGTGTATTTTTGTTTTGTTTACTTACCCTATTGAATATTGTACTGGTTGTGCTTTTCTGTGCAATTACAGTACAATAAATGCGTCCCAAACTTCCATGCTTCAAAAAGGACGTAAAATCCATTCGACTAGATTTGTGTGATGGACAGATTGAAATCTAAGTGAATAGTCACAGATAATTTTCCCCTCCAGGGAGCTGTTAACTTTTGCGACCAAATCCAGACCGATTTTGTGATCCAGATCAACCAATCAGTCTGACTCACAAGAATCATTTATCGTTCATGAATCAGACATCAATACTCTCTCAAGCATGCACTGTACCACGAAAAGCCTTGGGAGTTGTGTGGTCAAGTTGTGCATTATACATACTTTATGGTTGTTTCAGTTATTTTGGAGCTTTTTAATCCATGTTCTCATTCACTTGAAAAAGTCATCTTTTGTGCTCCACACAAGAAAATAAAGTCTTACGGGTTTGGAACAAAATGAGGAAATTTCATTTTTGGGATGAGTTATTCTTTTCATCTATTACCAAGAAAGAAAGAAATACGAGGAGTACTTAAAGTCTGAGTGAAAAAGTTTAGCCTCTTATCAGTGTCTAGTCAAGGGTTCTTATAATTTTAACTTCGAACAGGGATCCTGATTAGGCTCCTTATCAGATATTACGTCTGCGGTCAGTCCCTCTGGTCATTTGATAAACAGACAGAATTTGTGGGTAGGGGAGGATTTTCAAAGCTTATTTCATTTCATTAAGGGATCAGCGATGTTTCAGATGAGAACGGCAGAAAAGTAAGCTGCTTTGTTTGAGATTCCTTTAAGAAACTGATACCTGATCTCCTTACATGTGACTCAGGCTCGCTGTAGTCGCAGATAAATGATACAATCTCTGTATTCATTAACGATCTTGGTGTTTAGGTTAGACGTAGATATATTCTTTAATTAACAGTGATGATTTAAGGCAACAAAATAATAGATTTGGGTACAAGAAAACACTGTAAAGAAAACATGCATTTAACCTTGATATATTTGAAACATTTTGAACAAAAGTTCAATAGTTTTCATTTCTTCACATTACTCATTAATTAGTTGTTTTCTAATTAACTGTGATTGTATTTGATTAATTCAGCAACATTTTTCTCCAGCCGTGAGGTCAGAGATTAATATGACCATTAACACTGAAATTGTTTGCTGCAGCCTATTTCTATTGTGTTGTACTAATATTATTGTATTGTTCAAATGTTGTTGTGCAGCAGCTTATTTCATCGTGTTGCGCTAATTTCATTGTGTTGCACTAACTTTGTTGTGTCGCAGCTTATTTCTGTTGTGTTTTGCTAATTGCATTGTGTCGTGGCTTGTTTCATGTGTGTTATGCTATTTTAATTGTGTTGTGAATTGTTTCCATTGTGTTGTGGTTTGTTTTCGTTGTTTGGTGCTAATTTTGTTTTGTTATGCTAATTTCATTGCGTTGCACTAATTTCATTGTGTTGCACTAATTTTGTTGTCGCATCTTATTTCTGTTGTGTTGTGCTGATTTCATTGTGTCGCTGCTTGTTTCCATTGTGTTGTGAATTGTTTCAGTTGTGTCTTGGTTTGTTTTCGTTGTTTGGTGCTAATTTCGTTGTGTTGCACTAATTTCATTGTGTTGCACTAATCTTGTTGTCGCATTTTATTTCTGTTGTGTTGTGCTGATTTCATTGTGTCGCTGCTTGTTTCCATTGTGTTGTGAATTGTTTCAGTTGTGTCTTGGTTTGTTTTCGTTGTTTGGTGCTAATTTCGTTGTGTTGCACTAATTTCATTGTGTTTCACTAATCTTGTTGTGGCATTTTATTTATGTTGTGTTGTGCTGATTTCATTGTGTCGCTGCTTGTTTCCATTGTGTTGCGCTAATTTTATTGTGTTGCACAAATTTTGTTGTGTAGCAGCTTATTGCTGTTGTGATGTGCTAATTTCATTGTGTCGCTGCTTTTTTTTCCATTGGGTTATGCTAATTATGTTGTGATTTGTTTCCATTGTGTTGTGCTATCTTCATTGTTTTGCGGCTTGTTTTAGTTGTGTTGTGGAGATAAGGTGGAGGCCACCGTACTTTTGTAATGCAGGTGAAAATTATTATATGCAAGTCTGTAACAGAGACATATTTCATCCATCAAAAATGCTAGAACATCATTACCCAATGTGAATTTTTGTGAGCAGGTGGTTCGAACGAGAAAGTAGCATGTGGTAAATATATTTAGATGCCACATGTAGCTTGTTGTGTGAACTCAGGAAAGGGTTTGCTAAGGTCTCTCCGCCTCGAGTCAGTCCACAGTCTCATAAAGCCTGAAGTTTATGGGCTCTCAGTTGATTGCAAAGTGTCAGTCTTAGATATTTTCATCATGAATGTGTGTTGTGATGGATGGATCCAATAAGACAAGAACACATTTCAAGGATGCATGAAAAAGAGTGTACCCCAGAGGGATGAAACACACAAATATAAAATCAAAGGATGTTTATCATATAACATATAATTAGAACTTTCAATCAATTACTATTGTTGTTTTAATATATATATATATATATATATATATATATATATATATATATATATATATATATATACAGTAACAATAGTAATTGATTAAATTATTTTTTTCCCTCTTTTGGATTTACCAAATTACTTTGATTTGGATTGTTTTTTTATTGTCACTTGCCCATGTAGTACATAACAAAATCACAAAATATTAAAGCCATATATAGTATAAAATACTGAAGACAAATAAAAAATAAGAGTTAGTAATGCGAGGCACTCTATTTATATTGCCGGGTTATCTTAGTTTCTTTGTCTTGATTTCATGGCAGAGAGGTGTTAAGTAAACGAAAGGATATTGCTTTTCGGTTCTGCTCACTCCAATTCTTCGGTCTGTTGTTTTCCTGTAGAGCTTCTCTTTCTGCTTTTGTGTTTGCGGCCTTCCTGTCGATGGGTTTGTGAGTCATGGTAGCTGTTGTCATCTCAGTTTTCAGCACTTCCCCACCGCCGTGTGAGGCTGAACTGCGATAAACGTATTTATTTTGGAAGCCTGGACTGGGAATAGCAGTTGCATTATTGTGGGATCTCTGGGACTGTAGCAGCGCTCAGCCTGGTATTAAATTTGTGCCGGTCTCCAGGATGCAAGACATCTCACACTTTCTCCCCCCGAGTATGCAGAGCCCAAGATGCTCTGCGTTTGTTTTGCGTGTGTGTGTGTGTGTGTGTGTGTGTGTGAAATTGACATCTGTAATGGAATCCAATATCACCACCTCTCACATTCTCACATGCCCCTCTCTCTCTCACACTCTCTTTCACACTCTCTTTCTAACTCCTGCTCCTTATTTTCATCATTGGAGTAAAATTGTGCATCTGTTTATTGCATGTTAAACTAACCTGCAAATATTACATAGGCATCCATCTTTTCTGCAGTCCAAAAGTCTGAGTAAATTCCTTCTCTCTTGCATTTTTTTTATCTATTCTAAGTGGAGCAAAAATTGGGTTTATATATATGGGATATATGCATGCCATTTTACTGAAATCATTTATGAAAATCTTATTAATAATCAAAATCTTAGTTGTTAAAAATAATGTAATGAAACATTTTATTTAACGGTTTTTAGCATTTATAATGACATTCAAAACAAAACAAAACATTCTTACATAAAAAAAAAAAATTTTATTATAAACTTAGTATATAAGCTGCTCACCATTCGACAGACATTCTGTCACAGATGTGGTTGTATGACCAAAATGAATAAAAGAGGGAAACATTCTGGAACGCAAAACAGTAAAGACAAAGGGAAAAGAAAAATAATGCATTAAAATGAGGACAGCAATGTCCAAGTGAACTGACAGAAATTGGTAAGCTTAAAATTATAGAAATTAATACTTTTATTTAGCAGAGATGCTTTGAATTGATCAAAAGTGATAAAGACATTTATAATGTTACAAAAGTTTTCTATTTCAGATAAATGCTGTTCTCCTGAACATTTCAACTATTTTCAACATAATAACAAGAATAATAATACTTTTTTTATTTACTTATTTAATTTTCTAAATAAAAATAAAAATCTAATTAGTTATTAAAACGTAAACTGTTAAAAAATAAAAACAGACTTTACATTTTACAGACTTTATGTTTTTTGAGCAGCAGATATGTACTGTATATGTACTGTGAATGATTTCTGGAGGATCAGGAGTAATGATGCTAAAAATTCAGCTTTGAAATCAAAGGAATAGATTACATTTTAAAATATATTCAAAGAGAAAGCTGTTATTTTAAATAGTAAAAATATTTCAACATTGTATTGTTGTTGCTGTAATTTGGAACAAATAAATATAGGCTTGATGAGCAGAAGAGACCTCTTTTAACTGTTCTAAAACTTTTGACTGGTAGTGAACTTCAGTCCAAAACAATGCTGAACTTTGACAACAAGGTGATGTTTTAATTGTTATAATAGTGATTTTATAATGTCTAAATATAAATCCAAAAGTAAAATGTAAAAAAAAATAAAAAAATAAATGAGACAATGAATGATCATCTGCTGCAATCTAGTAAGTCACAGTATATACATTTTATATACATATTCATTTTAATAGTTTTTGTTTTTCTTCCTGGTGGCAGAAATATTATCTCTATAAGTAAAAATGTAAAAATGGATGTTTTTATTTCCCATTTTATAAAAATAAATGTGCAAAAAAAATGTATAACTTTGACGGAATGAGGCCAATTAATTTTTTAAAACAGCAGTCTACAACAGCAAATGCTTTTGCCACAAAATTACATTTTATGTACGGAAAGCAAATACCCTCTTTCTCCCATACAAGTGCACAAACATACAGTACAGACTCACACTTATATGTATATATGTATATATTAAATACCTGTACATGTTTAAATTCATATATATATAAATATATATATATATATATATATATATATATATATATATATATATATATATATATATATATATATATATATGAATTTAAACATGCACAGGTATTTAATGTGTGCACAACAGCTTTCTTACCCCCACAGCTTTTTCTTACATCATGTTGAGTGCAATCAATCAATAGTCATTAAAAATGGAATTTTAAAATGCCTCCTGTGTCTTGGCAGAAGCATGAATAAAACATGCACCATAACGACATTCCATCAGCCCTTCATCCCAAACCTCTGACAGCACCCTCTTCCCAAAGTCTCAGATAGTCTGCAAATGCTGTGCAAAAAAATAAATTAAATAAAATCTGTAATATTGTTGGCTTACTTTCCAGCAAAAATATCTAAATATTATTAAAATGTTACATTTCATTGAGAAGAAAAAAACCTCAAATATATCCTAAATTAAGTTTTTGTTTTTCTTGTTTTAAGCTTAAATCTAACAAAGTTGGATGAGGTTTGTTTGATGTTTATACTTAAAACGAGAATAAAACCCAATTTGCCCATGGGGTAAGAAAAATTAACTGAAGATAAAAGTCTCATCTAATGCAATTTTTCTTCTAAATTAATCTTGTTTTAAGGATGTTTAGATATTATTACTGGGGGAAAAATACTGATTAAGACCATTATTTTTGCAGTAAGATGATATCACTATGCTCCTACAGAACTAAGGGAATGTTTCTCTTTTCCTCCTCCAGGATGATAAGGGTGCATATCCATCCCCAGACCTCCTTGAGGGAGGATAACTCCCCCGAGGAGAACTATGAGAACATGTAACAGATTAGCCGACAGGAAAATCTCCAGAGCAGATGAAAGAGAGAGTGATCGTCACCCTTTTTTACTCCGGGGGTTCTGCTAAAAACGCTTTCTTTCATTCCATCTCACTGTTCGAATACAAAATGGCAGAGTAAGGCAACATGTAATGATGATTTATCTTGCGGTTTCATCATATGTTCACACAATAAAGCACACAAGCAGCCACAAAACAATAAACTAATATCCACTTCTTAAGACAATTAAGGTATTTTCATTCACTTGTCAATCAACATCCAAACTACATCCAAACTTGTTTTATTGCACTTTGTCTATTTGCATCTATAGATTTCAGAATCACTTACATACACAAAACTTTACAGTTTTAGTCTGCATTATTTTTAGTCTAACGTTTTCATGGAAGGGTTTGTTCATATATTATTCACCTGATTTTATTAAAATAAGAATAATAATAAAAATAATAATAATCTTAAAAACATGGTGAAACCCTTGAAAATATGTTTGCAATTAATATAATCAATCAGTTGGAAAAGCATGGTGATAATTATATGTTCAGTTTTTTTTACCCAGTTTACCTGGGGTGTCTTGCCTTAACAACCACATAGCTACAGCCTGGCAACCAGCAGAACACCCTAGCGAACAACCACTCTGAAACCTTCAGAAAATCTGATTGAAACCACATTCATATAACTGAAACTATGTGTATATTGGTTGTGTGTATGTAAATACATTGGCTGCTCTCTCTGTCTGTATTTCACAGTGGTCAATGCCTACAACCAAGTTACACACAAAACATCTGCTTAGTCCTGGCTGGTAAAAAACAAAGGCCCAGGCGTCTAGATGAAACCTCAAAGCCGAACAAGAGAGAGAGAAGTTCTTAATACTGCTTATGATGGGCAGGGAGACCAACGACGGCCGCTGAGTCTGAACACACGGCGCTCCTCGCTGTTTAAGCTTCCTCTTTCATCTTGGCTGCGGGGGCCGGGAATCAGAGTCCAACTTCACAGCGGCGCACGAGCTAGTTAATCTCTAATATGTGAAGAAAGAGAGGTCATTCAGATGGTAAAGTCTGTCTTGTTAAAAGTATTTGATCAACACAACATGGCCTACTTCAGACATTTCAAGATAGGATGCAGGGTGACTGTGAAGTGATTGTAAGCATGTACCAGACTGGAAAATGGTTTTAAATGTGGTGGTTGTTCAGTTGTACTAACGAAGAGATGGTGTCAGTCCTGCCAAAAATATCAGATTACTGTGCTTTTGATTGATTTCTGGGCGGAGCTTTAATTACTTGTTAGGGGTGCATTTATTGTACGACATCGCTTTTCGTTGTTGAACCAGCATAGTGCAATGCATCATTGAAGAAATTAACATACTAATCATGAATGTTTCTCGAAATCGTAATAACATGGTCATACCTTCGTCATTGGAACTAACGTTACTTGAGACTATAGTTGGCTAACTGTGCTTTTAGAAAATGCAGTTCAAGTCAAGAGCTGTAGTTTTAACTGCACAACTTTGTAATGCTGTTAACGAATGTTCACCGGAACTTTGGTTTCAGGAAACACTGATTTGTCGAACCATATTTGTAATGAAGCAATTTGCAACCATTGTTGGCTAACAATGCTTTTGGGAAACACAACCCAAGTTTGAGAGCTGTAGTTCCAACCACACAAATTCGTAATGTTATGTGCAAATATTCTTCGAACTGAAGGTTTTGGGAAATGCAGAATCACCTAACTTTCAGCAACGAGAGAATTACAATGGATTTGGGAAACACATCTCAAGCTGTTAACAGATAATTGTGGGCGGGGCAAACCCTGGTGTGGGCGTGGCTTGTGCATACCAGTGAGTCTCTGCCACCTGTGGTGAGTCCATAGTAACACTGATAAAACAGCTTATCCACTGAATGTGCAGTTGTGTCCTAAAGGAGATGATATCATCACACTGTTAGCAGTCAGACAATGTGTGTGTTTGTGTGTGTGTGTGTGTGTGTCAGAACAGGATCATTAATTCCAACCAGGCTCAGACAATCGCATCAACAAATCCCATCTCAGTCTAGTGTATTTGACCCTAGTGAAAGAACTGCCAGCAGGGAGACTGTTTGTGTGGATTAGAGAGATAAAATTGCATGGCACCAGAAGGAGCTTTTACATTGACACCCACACTGGCCATTTATGAAAGATATTTGAACAGAGAGCCATGGCGGAGGGCCGTGCGGTGTGAGTAACTGATATTTATAGTGATCCTGCTTGGGGATTGGGGGCGTTTGTTGAAATAATGTTGTCGTTATCGTTCCTCATGTCTCTGGGACATTAGGATTAGTGGTAGATAGATGAGATGGGTGTTCAGTCGCTCGCTGCAGAGCTCCACTCACGTGTGGAGAAACTCCTGAGTTTCTCACCACAGGCAGAAGATTATGCTGCATAAATAAACACAAACTGACAATTTTTGTGAGGAAATTCAAAACCGCTACCTCGTATTTAAGCTCTCACCATGCAAACACACAGCCGACAGCCAACTTCAGTCAAATACACATAAATATCCCTCCATCTACTAGGAATGACCACTGTGTTTAGCCTGAGAGCAGATCACGGTGATCGGATAAAGAACGCTTTTGCTCTCTCTCCCCCTTTCTCTCTATCTTTTTCATTCTCTCTTTTTATATCCCTCTTGCGCACTCGCTAATGGGCTTGCAAAATGGGGTAGAGGCGGCAGAGATGAGCTGCACACCTTTGTGCCTCCTGTTGTTCTAAATACCTCCCTTTTAGGTGGAAAACAGCATTTGAATTCAGAACTGCTCACAGCTGAAATGAAATGCTAATCTCACCCCACGTTTTATTCTTTCCTGTTCTCGGCTGCTCTCTGGGCTCACCATATGCCGTAGCTATCGCAGAGTTCCAGGAAAGCATTCCAGTTCCAGAAGGAGCGCAGCGCTCTGCCTCAAATCCGAAAATTAGCAATATTTCACATTAAATTGAGTCACATTAAATTGCATCCAACTATATATGTAATTACACATGCTGATGTGTGTGTAATGAAGATTAGATACAGTTTTAACGTTGTTGTGTCCATTAAATGAAAGCTTGTGTGTGTGTGTGTGTGTGTGTGCACTGGTGAGTGTGCGTTTGTGATAATGTTTCTATTACTGGTTTGCCTTCATAAATATTAATGTAAAACATGCTGACCTTAATTTCAATTCTGTCTGCTGGCAAATCTCTCCCCTCTCTCCCACTCACTAACTTACTGAGGGGGACAATAGAAGTAGACATTGCCGATGAACCCTCATTATGCTGTTTCTTTTTTCTCCAGGATGGAAGGATTGTTGAATGGATGGATGAGTAGATGAATAAATAGATGGTGTAGGTGAGCGGGCATACTAGATTTAGGCAATCAAATCAGTAGAAAGCAGATGATGTTCTAATTTCTTTGAGATGCTAAAGTGTTGCACGAGTGGAGGGGGGATGGCAAAATTCAGTGGAAAAGTCACATGAGAGAAGGTGTGTGATTGGCTGATCACCCTGTCAATGCAATAATGTCTGTCTATCATTTTCACAATTGGTGTGCAAATCGAAATGGGTTAAACTGGTGGAAATGGACAAAATAATAACCCTGAACTGGAAACTGAGATATTTTTAGCGAACAACCAGCTCAGTCAAATGTGCTAGTTATGTTATGTTATGCCTTTTAATGAAAATAAAGTGACTATTAATAATAGGTAAAAAAAAAAAAATCAGATGTATCAAATAAGATCTACACAAAATATGCAGTTTACTTTTTCTAAAAAATAAAAAAAAATTGTATAAATACTCTGATCGTATTTATCAGAACCAACTGACATGGAAGTATTTTCACATTGGTAAAAAAAAAAACATACTTTTTGTAGATTTTATAAACACAGACATGTCAGTAAAATACTTTTTCAATTATATTGATCAAAATAGACTGTTATAATATTGTTTGCTTGATGATAGTGTAAAGTAAATGGGGTCCCATAAGCTTTTAACTAGGAAACCACATAATTATTGAAATGAACAGAAAGGTGAATTTACTAAAAATCCCAAACACAGCAAAGTGACTTTGCCTCCTCATTTCAGAAGACCACCACTTGGTACTGAGTTGTTCCAACTGTATTGTGCGCTGAAGTTGATCTAAAGAAACTTCTAAGGCATGCTGGGAATCTTCACAGGATCTAACCATGGGGTGGAACAGACTTTCCACTTCCACATCTAATTGCTGAGAGTGTTTGTCTACTCTCAAATGAAAGTTTTCTCGCTCCGTTCGCAGCCATACAAAGTGTTATTCATCTGAACGCTCTTGTGAACAGACTAACAGTCTGTTTGTTTGTTTGTTGTATATCCGGAATAAAAATTTACCCCCAACCTCTTGACTGCATCCCATAAGCATCCCAAGACTAAGAATATCATAGAACTGTACCTTCCTCTCTGCATGTATAGATGTGTGTGTGTGCGCGTGTGTGTGTTCAGGTTTCTAAATGATATCTTCTGCATGCTCAGATGCTCCTGAGCGGGTGGCGACACCCCCAGAGGAAGCTGATTGACAGCTTGGCAGTGATAGCAGGAGTGATTCAGGGAGCAGAGAAAGTGAGGGGGAGCAAATGGAAAGAGAGAAAGAATAAAATGATTCTTATATGCGAAAAACTGTGTGTATTCATACCTTACGATTGGACCTGAGTCTAAAGGTCTTGTTTTTGATGCTATCCTTGAATCTACAAACTCAATCAACAAAACATAATTTGCATGGTGCACTAATTTATTCCTTTTTTTCAGGAACCACACAGTTTAAAGATTTAAAAGTAAATTAAATAATGATGTAAATGAGGTAGTTTATGCATCCTGGTCTATAGAAAAAAATAGTTCTATATAGGTATTTAACTGCATATGGAAACTTCTAGAGGTTCCAAATGTTATACAAGTTATAGAACCCTTTTAAATTTAATAGAACTGTTTCTTCTAAGAGTGTTTAATACGGTGATTCGATGTAAAGAGTGTGCTGGATTTTACATTCTGCTTTTGGATAAAATTTTGTTTTTGTGTTGCGTTCACATCTGTTTCAACAACTGTTTAACAAAAGTAAAATTTACCCTCTTAAAGATGCAATAATATCCTTTTGATGCAAAGTTGTAGTATTTGTTAAGCTCATTGAGATGCAGTGGATTAATTGCCCTGGATTTGTATTGTAAGTGCTACTAGACAGCGGTGTGTGCAGCATAAGCCTGTAAACGCAGAAGCCATTAACACATTGAAACAAACAAAACAAAACACAATCTGTTGTTCAACTAATGGAGTTTTCAGAGAGGAGTAAGTCGAGCTGTTTTACTCTGATAAATGGCTTATGTGCAACACTATACATCAACCCTAATTCTATAGAAGAAAATGTAGGCTAAATTAATTAACATCCAGTGAGGATTTACTTTGTAAGCCGATGAAATGAACCTTCTGCAATTACAAAAAGTAACTTGTGCTTCATTTGCCATGTGAATTCAGCTCAGTTAAATGCAAAAGACAAGAACTGGATCAATATTTGTGACTTTGAGAGAGTCAGTTAAGATTTCAGGTTTCACTTTTACCAGTTTTATCCAGTTTGGGATGTGAGGAAAGATAGAGGCAGGATTCAAGAGCATTCCAAACACAGTGATGTGCGTCAGTGGGTGGAAATAATGAATGCAACTCAACTCGGTCTTCACACAACTAAAGTTTTCTATTGAAAGATAAAGTCTTAAAAAAGTGTGGCGCATCTTTCTGAACCCCTGTGTTTCACAATACGTCAAGTTCTCACTGTAACTTTGACTGTAATTTATGTGAAACAAACATGTTTCATCTTTGTTATGTTGTTCTTATTGCCTCTCTTAGGTGCCAAAGAGGTGAATGCCAGTGGCAAGACCTTCACAGTGAAGAGTTCCCTGCAGTTCCAGGTGAACCGGCATGATGACGGTGTGGCCTACACTTGTAGAGTGGACCACGTGGCCCTAACTGCCACCCATGAAGAGACAACACAGGTTTTGGAAGTCCACTGTGAGTACGACTCAAACCAACATCCCATAATGGTGAAAGCTATACTGCTTACTATAAAACATAAACCTAAATCTGCAAATGTGAAAGTATTTTACTAAGTAATGAGTTTAACTGGGTTTTTTTTAAGAAACCGATCAAAATGAAGCTAAAAGCTAGACTTAATTTAGATTTAATTGTGTTTTCAGTGACATTACTATGAATAGTAATGTTGGCAACTTTTAATTCTAAAACATGGTGTGATGCAAAGATTATGCAACAATTACAGACAAAGATCATTTACGCGTTAGAGTTTCTCTTTGAAGTGTTGACATTTAATCAATCTGCTGAGATGCAGTGGAGCATTTGGGCCTGAGCAACACATCACATCATTTACCTTTTGATCTCCATCGAGTGTCATTCCTCCGCTTGGATGCTGCTGTCTCAAACAATATTTCTTTGTTTGTTTCTCTGTCTCTGTCATAGATGCTCCCTATGTAGAGATCAAACACTCCATACCAGCCCCACTGGAGGGGCAGAACCTCAAACTGGAATGTGTTCCTCATGGAAACCCCTCGTAAGCATCCACAGTTTTATCAGCATCTCAATGAATTGTAATGTTTGCAAAGAGCTTTAGGAAGTTGCACCAAGGAGAAAATGTCCTGTGGGCAGACCTGCGGCTAGTGGCTTATAACCACATGCTTGCATTAATGTGATGACTCATAAATGCGATTCTGTTGAAATTAAGCAGCTATGAATATATAACCATAAATTCACAAGGAAAACAACATTAAGAAGCTTAGCCGTTGGTACAACTATAGCTAAAATAAGGCCAGTGTTTTCTAATATTCCCAAAGAAAAAGGCTGAGAGATCTTTGATAAGCTTGGATAATCGAAATTGCTTAGTTTTAAGCCAAAGTTAAAATCTTTAAAACTCTCTCAGTGAAGTTTGCATTTTCAAAGCCTTTGCTGCAACTTTTTGCTGTGTTGTCTTTCCATTGATTTTAGAATTAAAGGGCTCATATCATAAGGAATCCAATTTTCCTCGATCTTTTGTGAAAAGTCTTCATTCTACTAGGAAAACATACTATAACTTCACTATAACTTTCAGAACTCCAACCCTTCAGAACTTTTCACTGTAAAAGTTTGCAGACAGTTAAGCTGCAAAAATGCTTACTCTTTTATCAATAATATTCCAATATATGAATACATCTGAATTCATGCAAACATATTATCACTCATATCACTCAATGCCTGTTCAGTGTACAAATACTCAGCCTACCCAGTCACGGTGATATAATAATGAAGAAGAAAAACCAAGGTTGCCAAACCTTGTGTTGTTACAGGCTGTGTAGAACCTACAGCTCTGCACGTCCTTCAGCCAAATGTGCCAAAGATTGTTACTGAAGAAAGGAATATTTAAAAACGAAATAATGATAAAAAATAAAATAAAACTTTTTAGGCGAGTGTCCCACCACTGAAAAGAAACTGAATAATGTTTTTAATTAGAAGCTAAAAATCAATGTTTCATCAGGCCAGACCCAGTACTCTGGACTAAAGACGGAGGAGAGCTGCCAGACCTGGACCGGGTGATTGTTGAAGGAAGAGAGCTCACCTTCATGGCACTGAACAAAACAGACAACGGCACCTACCGCTGTGAAGCTACCAATCACCTTGGCACCAGCCATGCTGAATATAAGCTGGTTGTTAAAGGTGAGTGACAGTCAGATTCAATTAACATGTCTCTTAAAGCTGACACAGTTCTTGCTGCTTTCTTGGAAAGTATCTTCATCACTAATTAAACCTAACTTTCTGCCTTGCTTATAACCATTATGTTATTTTAAAGCCTTTGAAAGATGAAAATGAAAATATCTAGTTTAAAAAATTAATTCAGCCAAAAATTTTAATTCTGCCATCAAGTTTTTCCAAACTTGTTTGACTTCATTTATTTTGTAAAGCAAAAAAAAAATAACATATTTTCAGCAATGTCAGCTGTTTTTGTCCGTTGGAAATCCAATCTATGAAAAAACGCAAACTTTCCAGCTTTATTTTGCACAGCAGATTTGTTTTAATCTTTCTACGAGCGAAATTGACCAGTGTTTTTAGTTTAATTTGATTTGAGAGTGAATAAAGTACTTCATTTTAATCAGTTTATCACACAAAGTAATCATATTGTTTCAGTATTCTTCATACAAGTTATGGATTTTATTTATTTAATTGATTGTTTAAATTAAATTAAATTAAATTAAATTAAATTAAATTAAATTAAATTAAATTAAATTAAATTAAATTAAATTAAATTAAATTAATTGGCAAAAGTTAGCATTCTTCTATATTGCCAAGAAAAATTTTAATCATATGCACTTATAAATAAATGATGACAGCCTGAAATATTTTTTTAATTTAGTGACAATTTTTCAAAGGCATATAATCAACTATGCGTCATTAATCTGACACAAACAATGTGTACTGTACATATGCAGCAACCCACATTTCTGTCCTTCTCCAACTTGGTTTAAGAGAATGAGTTTCACCCACTTAGCATAACAGCAAAGCATGATGGGTCTCGATACACCCTGAGGTTCAGAGGCTACACTGCGTCCACATCTGCCACTGCTTTCATCAGAGGCAGCTGTGCGGATACACTCACAGTCTAAGAACAGATATGACTGTGGGCATCGAACGGAAGAGTCTCTCCAGCCCCCCTGCTTCTTGTGCCTCTGCCTTCTTGACACTAAACCCCTCCAGGCTGTAAAACTCTTTCTCCACCTCTCAGTTCGAGAAGCTTCTTTTCTCTCACTTTCTCCTTCTATCTCAGCTTTTGTATCCTCCCACTGGGTGTCTTAAGAAGATTTAATTAGCCGTTATGGTGCAGTGTAGGGGTCCAGCCTGTGGCTCATTGAAATGTCAGGACACTATAACAACAAGGAGAACCAAAGCTCTTAATGATGTTGATACTATAAAACTGACACCTTCTCTGTAGGAATAAAAAGCTAATTGGGTGTCACAAATATAAAGCACCATGTCTGAATTCATTACTGTCTTTTAAAATGGCAAAACATGATGCTGTCCTTCCAACAGTGATTAGCACAAAACCTAGAGCAATATAATGGTTGCTGTCCTTCATCAGATCACCTACCTTGTATTGTGCCAATTGAAAACGCAATATTACCTGTTCAATATGCAGCCGATCACTTTATATTCTAGGCAGAGGGCTGCCATGTCGGTGGGGTACTTGAGTGAGAATTATAGTCAATATTATTATTCAAATCTCACCCTTAATTAAAATTGGGCCATGACATTTAAATAAGATATTAGAGCAGGCCAATAGTATCTAGACTGTTTGAACAGATTTGAACACTTTAATAAATCTCTGATTCAATCCCCCAACTAAAATCAAACCCAAAATCTCATGATCTGGTCTAGCTTTAGTTCCATAAGCTGCACTTTAAAATGAGATCAGTTTCTGTTAAACAGTGTTATTAAATAGTGAATAGCGAATCTTTTCAATGCTAGTTCATCCAACAGAAAAAAAATAATGAATGTTTTTAAAAGTTTCCCAAACACCTTTGCTGTCTATCATTGGCTGGTCAAACCGATAACACACTCACTCTATTGGTTGAGTTTGTGTTGCTATGGCTGGATGATCAAACAAAAACAGCAATGTTTTGATAGCAACAGAGACTGTGTTTATACTTTTTTGGAGAAACCAGCCAATGAATGGGTTATTTGTATTCTCTGTATAGTAATCTGGTATATTTAAAAAAAAATTGTAACATCCACAACGTTACACAAGCACTTCCACCATACAGAGAATGCTTACAACCCTTCCACCTGCAAATAAATTATTCAAGTAATTATCTTTCTAAAAGTAATCTTGTGCAAAATGACTTGCTCTTGAGAAAATTATCAACCGCTTTCGCACAGGATTTTATTATTACAAAAATAATAAAGGTCTTTGCAAATATTACTGTTTGGTTAAAGTGTTTCTTCATATGCAGAAATCATCTGTTATGTGCTAAATAACTCTCAAAAATGAATATTTTATTCATTCAATACTAAATTCATTATGAATAATGTAATATGGAAACCAAAAATATATCTCATTTGATCCTTTTCAAAAACTCCCAAGGCTCCGGCCATCAGTAGTGGAGTTTGATAAGGCAAACACTATTGCTGTTACTCAGAGCCTTTGTTGAAATGCATAACCCTAGGAATATCAACAAACGTTTTTTTTTTTTTATACTAAAAGTATTAAACGATGACAATACAATATGTGTAATTCATTCTGCATTGTTTGTGCTAAAAATGTGAATGATACATGAAATTATATGGTTTGCTATTACTTTTCTACATGATTAGACCGTAAAACAGCTTGAAACAAAGCCTATAAGGAAACCCCCAACACACTAAAAAAGACTCAAAATACCTTAGTAACCAACTAGCAATGCCCAAGGATCACAAGGTCAGGAACCACTCACAATTTCCTCAGAGGATTTAAAAATCTTGCCGCGAACTGCTGTTTACTAATGTTGGCTCCTGAAACCTGTGGTCTGTTTAATTTCTAGCTAGCCAGAGCTGGTAGCTGCTGTGCAATTTTGAGCTATCATTTGGATTACTCTGCTTGTCTGCTTGAGTCCATTAGTACGAAGGCAGACTAGTGATTTAGCTTATCAACTTGAGCCCAACTCTCCTCTCATGTCCTTATCATTGCACTAAACATGCTTTATGAATGCAAAGCGGCTGGCAGCATTAAGCTGATTGTGGAACTAGAATCACGTTCAAGAGGCTTGAATGATACCCGCTGTTTTTAAAAGCATAAATCACTCACTTTAAACTGCACCTTAAAATTGGACCTCTCTACACAATGAAACAACATTCAGGGACGGATCCTGACTCCTTGAATGCTTTTTCATTATCAGCATAAATTTATGGAATATTTAACATACATAAAATTTAACATGGATAATCATTATCCACAATGATTTTATTTTTTCATGTTCTAATAAATATTTAATTTAATGATATTGTTCCTTTATTGTGTAACATTTGGCATTTGAGCTGTCTGTCCAGTATTTATTCATATTTTGAACAGTTTTGATCTGGTCTGTCACCCTACCCAAATTAATTTAACCCATCTAGTAAGGGTTGACCGTTACAAGTGTAAAACTAAATACTATAAAAAAGCATGATAATGGCATGTTAACTGGGCATAAGCTCTTGACCTCCTGTCAAAAAAATAAAACACCAATTGATGAACACTTTTATATTGTTAATACACTTACGTTGAGCTCTGAACTTCCCTGCTATAAAGATATATGATCAAGAACAAAAGCCTTGTTTTGGTGATTGTCCTCCACATTTTCTCCAGCACGTTGGCTGTGCAGACCGCTTTTGATAGTTCATCAAATATTGATGCTTTTCTCTCTGTATGAGGCTTGCTTTTCCCTACCATTTTGTGAGCAAAACTGTCACTTTGCTACCGTCGTGAATGATTTGATATATTATACACACACCAAACCCATTATCCATAAACATCATAAAGAAAAGCATACATTTCTGGAATGTCAGCTGTAGTGTACATGTTGTTTATTTTTATAATTTATTCATGCGTGTATTGTTAAATTAAACCCATTCAGATTTTATTTGCATTCTGTCAGCATGACAACTATTGTGTTTCATTTGTTCCATTGTTATAGGAATGTTTTCTTCCCCTTGTCATTATTGTTTTGTCTTTTATCCGTCCTTTTTTGTTTACATGTTTGTTGTCATTGTTGTTTGTCACGTATAACAGATGCCCCCACCACATCGTCCCCATCCACAACTTCCCCTGCACCCACCCTCCCAGACACTACAGGTCCCTTAGACTCCAAGCATCTCAATTCTGCTGTCACCGGTAACAGAGGTACTGTACAACCCCACTGCCCTTCCTCTTTTTCCTCCTGGTCTCCCTCACACATCCCTATACCTATCTTTCTTTTCCCCAAGCCAGTTTACTCTGACTGAATTCTGCAGCTCCAAGGACATCTGGAGCGCTTTTGCACTCAACAGTCACTCTGCACCTTTTTGTGTCCTCGTTTAGTTCCTATCTCTTCCTTCCACCGTTCATTTGTTCTAACTATGATTTCTAGCATCTCAGATGTGACAGTTTGAGCCCTTTGTGTGTCATTCAACCCATCTTATTAAAGGTATGAATCAAGAAAAAAAATGCCAATTTTAATTGTTTACTCATTATCTTTTAAAACCGGCATGCTATCACAAAACCCATTTTCACGCAAAAACTGCTATTGAGTTTCACAAATAAGAAATGGCATGTAATGTGAAATCTTAAAGTAGAAACACTAAAACTGTATTTTCTTGTATAACGTACTTGTTTTACAACCTCAAAAAATGTATTTGTTACATAATTTCCCTTCTGTTGAAGCTCTTAAAAGTTATGACTCGAAACAATTGTGCATCCAAGGCAGTTTTCACAGCATGCCATATATCATAACGTCAGATAGCATATGGGTTTGGGACAACTTTTGGGGGTCAGTACATGACAATCTGTATTAGATTCAGCTTGGTTCACCTTAACTATATTCTTTCCTGGAGTTTGTGCATCTTTAGAGGGTCTGAACAACAGTCCCCATCAGTAACGTGCCTTGACACCAAGCCTGTAGGCATACCTGTACCATGTGACTTAAGTGTTCTTCAGACCGTTGCAGTGAACGTCCAGTGTCAGGGGTATCAGGGTCTGTTTTGTTTCTTGTTTATGAATGTTTCAGCTAAATATAGACAGTGTGATTTATAAGGTGTATCAAAAAAAAAAAAATTCACACTCCCCATGGACTCTCCATAAGGTCATTTGAATGTCTACCTATTTTCGTGTGACTTGTGATGGGTGCAGCCCTGCAACTTTAAGGGAAGTTTGTACACGAAAAACAGAAAGGCTGTGATTATGTTGTATTATGGTTCCTCGTGGTTCCATTCTTCAAAGTGGCTTACTTGAGGATAACTTGGACTAACCATGGGATTTTGTTGTCTTTGACTCAAGATTAAAGTTTATCCAGCATCAGTATGTTCCCGTTCCTGAAGATATCCCAGTTTTATGCCAGGTTATGCTGAAATTATCCTTTAAAACCAGAATGGAATCAGCAACTTGTGAAGAAATACCGCACATATTCCCTCCAATGAAAAGGAGTTCTCTCCAAGCTTGTAATGCTGGATGTCTGCGGTGTTAACAGATCTTATTTCTCTTAATGCATTAGCAGCTCATTCTCCTGCCCACGATCAATGGGAGCGTACCAGTGGTGGATTTCTGGCCTCATCGTTCTGCAAGGCTTAATGGGAATAATAACTCTTCCTAAAGAAACATGGGGCCCAGACAGTGCCATCAGTGTGTCTCCCATCCCTGTTAAATCCGCCAAATGTATTTTTATGGCTTGCAAATTAGCTGTGACCTTATGAAGCTGAAAGGTTGAATGAAGTACCGGGGATGCTGAGAATTTAAAATATTTACAGCTCACTTTTCATAATAAGCATGAAAGCGCACTGCCGTAGACCCCTGCGCCGTTATTGTCCCACGGAGACACTTTTACAGGGATAATGATTGGTCATGCCTTTTGTCTTTAGACAGAGAGAGGAAAGTGCAGAAATTTATCTGTTTTAGGGAGGGTCCGGGTCTGGGTTCATTAGCCAAGGCCAGAAATGAAAGAGAGGACAACAAAGCGCAGCAGTTTTGCTAAATTATTACAAAACTTTTAAAACTTGTCCACCGTCTGCCAAGAATTACCCGGCTTAATTGGATTTAACTCCAGGACATAAACAGAAAAGGGCCTATCGTGGAAGTACTGAAGTTTTTGAAGCTTTGAAATATGTTGGCTTGAAGAAAAAAAATTAATTATTTCGAATGATGTCCTATTATTTCCGCTGTAGGTCAATGTGGATTCCTCCAAGACCCTTTGTCAAAAAGACATGTTATACATGGCGGAGTTTCCTGTAAGGAGTCTCACAGTGCGGAGTGGAACATATGTTTTTTGAAGCGTTGACCAGAAACCCAGCAATTACTCAACATGGCCACACCACAGGAGCGTAATAGGCACATGTGCGCCTGTCAGTTGTGGCCTGGATATGGCCTTGTTCATGGGCTGTAATCCCAGTAAGAAGCAAACAAATGAGCAATCCTCAGAGAGTCATTTGCAAGTTTCAACACTTTGTTCCTGGTCTGCAAGCAGTATGTGCATCCCAGGAAAGCTTTGTACATCCAATTAGTGCTTTATGAGAAGTCTAGAGCCACGTTTTGAGTTTCTTGAGTTATTTCTTCAAGTCACATGACTGCTTGTAGTTGCGGATGTGTGAATCACAAGGCAATTCTGCCTGATTAAAATTCTAAAGTAGCCGTGATGGTTTTTTATTAAAAAATAATAATAATAATAATAATAATTCTGCACATACATGTTCCAGTAAAAATGATGCTGCAACCTTAAACTGAAAACCTTTTATTTAAGAAAAATGGGGGAATTTCCTATTGTTTCTTAATGCATTTGACATTTGTTACCCATGTGAAAGCGATAGAAAGGATTGTGTTCTTTCTGTTTAGCAAAGTCCAAAGAGTACACAAGCATGTCGTTTTAAGATTTAAACAAGGGAAATTTCGGCATTTTTAAAACCTTTTTTCCTAACAACAAAAACAATAAGAACAAGAAAACCAATCAACTAATCAAAATTAAGAGATAACTTTTCAGGAAATGTCAGTTTTAGGGTTACAATCAGGATTAGGTGCAGCTACACCCTTGTTAAATAGCTATCATTTCCCTCTGATTTTAAGAATAAATTATAGGTAAGATTAGGTTTAAGGGGTAGGGATTGGGTAAATCTGTATTTTTGGACAGTAATGTTGATCCAAGATCAACAAAAGATGTTAAACCAGGAACGTCTTACTTGGCAAAACCATGGCGACCCTAAGCACAAATAGGGGTTGAGGAATGATGATAAATTGAGTAATTCTAACTTGTTATAAACCTTATAAGCTTGGCTTATGAATATTAATTAGGTGACTTTAATGTTTGTCCTGTTTGTTATTGCTAAATAGCAGGCAAGTGACCACTAGCCATAGTAAATGACCACTTAGAGGTTTCTGCTTGGTCTACAAGTCTTCCAAACTGCAGCCAGCTGCAATTTTGTTTTTTGGCGCAGCAGCAAAGCTCTTAAAATATAATTATTATTATCTCCCCAAAAAGTGGACTTTAACATATCTAAAAAAAAAAAAAAAGAGATAATATCTGCAGTCCCCCTGGGCACAATCCATCTCTGTGGACATTACTTATCCTGTTTGAATTAATGCTAAAGATTACAGACAGTTGCTTTAGAGACATATATCCAGAAAGCGAACCCCGAATAGGGTTTTAGAAGCACCGAAAGAGAATTTCATCTTGGAAATCATTCATCCTGCTGCTTATTCTCAGTAGAAGGATTAAAATGATTTTGAACTTCATATCAGTGAACATCTCAGAATTATCGATTTGAACTCCATGAAAGGTGTGTTCCAGAATGAAAAAGCATTTCCTCGGAGGGGCTGCCAGAGGACATCAGCAGAAGCCGTCCATGTCCCTGGAGGGTTAGTTAAATACTGAGAAAGGAGTCCTGAGCGCCCTCTTCGCTCTCCTTTCTGAAGATGACACAACACAGGAGGAATTAAAATGTAATGCAAAGGTCTTTTTCCTCGGTCACGCGGCGCGGTTATTGATGATCTGTCACATTAAGTCATGTCGAGGGAAGACTTATGGTAACAATTTAAAATATAACAGGAAAGGAAAAAAGACAAATCATTAAACTCTGCCACCGAATATAAATTACGAATAAGACTCTCTTCGTTCATTTTGTTTCTGTGGAAAGGAGACACTTTAAGTAATCCTCTCGAAGCCTTGAGCTGCTTTAATTTGCTGACACGAACGCTCGCCATTTCCCAGCATTCACTGCAGGTCAAGACTGAAACACGATGGCCTAATTATGAATGTTACACTGTAAAGTCTCCAAATCATTCAGTGACTTGCCTGCTCGTGCCTCTCAGTGGAGAACACCTGTATTTGCTTTCTTTTTTCTCCCGATTTGGGTCCAATCATTCTGTCTCTCTCTCCAGACACACTTTTTTTTAACCACAATTAGAAGCCGTAATTTGTTTTGAAAATCTAATTAAACTGTGCTGACCAACTCAGCAGCCCGCCTTTGCCCTCGTTTGGCATTACATCAACTCTCAAGAGCATCCGGAATGTAAATCAGCCCTCTAAAGACTCGCAGGTCATTTAAGAGGTTGCTGTGCTGGGCAAAGGGATGTGAAAGACAGACAAGGAGCATTTAGCTATTTTCTCTTTTCTGCATGGATGGAGAGTGGATGGAATGGTTGATTTGGTTGTTTAATGTGTATTTCCTAGATTGGGCCCTCGTGAGAGCCACACAGCTAGAATATAACAGTCTCTTTTTCTTCCTGGTAACAGTTTTCCATTAGACACAGTTGTCAAGTGTTCTTTCTCAGCAGAAAATGGGAAATAATTGACTTATTAAACAGTGCATTAAGCCATTGTTTATCTTTATTTATATATTTACAGAGTCCTAGAGACATCTAATAGTATTTAATTGGCTGAGTTTTACTGCTGCCGGTGTGTCATGAAGAGAAGTGAGCCTGCACATGCAGAGAGAGAACAGGAACTATAGAATCTTCTAGTCTGAGGCAGAATATTCATATGGCTTCCTAGAAAGAAATGACACTGTAGTGCCCATTAACTGGGAAATCAGCCAAAGCTATGCTTTTAGATTGTTCAAGAGACTGTAAAATACTCATAAAATAATTGTAGAATGTTTTATTAACCTGTTTCTGCAGCCTTGCGGATCCTAAGAAGATCTATAATACCTTGAAAAAAAGCTATCCGTTAGAATTCTCATTCATCTCAAAGGCAGTTTCTCATCAGTGAAGAAAAATGCTTTTTGTCCACAAAACCCATCCACATTTTCATATGGAGTATAGCGCGTTTAACCTAAGATCAGTCAACATTAATCTTCTGTTTCTGACAGAACTTCCACATGGAAGAGAAGAAATTGTTGAATAAAGTTGCTATTTTAGTTTTCTTTGCTCATAAAAAGTATTCTCATAGCTTCATAGTATTACAGTTGAACCACTGATGTCCCATGGACTATTTTAATCGAATTCTTCACTACCTTTCTGGGTCTTGAATGTGGTAGTTGCGTTGCTTTCTATGCAGGGTCAGAAAGCTCTCAGATTTCATCAAAAATATCTTAATTTGTGTTCTGAAGATGAACGAAAGTACTATGGGTTTGGAACGACATGGGGATAAGTAATTAATTACAGAATTATCATTTTTGGGTGAATTATCCCTTTAATATAAACTTTTATATGTATTTGAAAGTGAAATGTGCTATTTCTGTGCAAATGGAGTCACCAAATGGAAGTGAAAAACTAATATTCCCACCTAAAAGCCAATTTACCTAGAAATGGCTTATTTATAGTCATCACTGCACATCACTTTAAACAGGATAAAAGTATTTTTACACTTTCATTAAAATTAGCAAATAAAAATATCTAGTATATTAAAATATATGAGCAAAATAAATAAACCTTATTCTGAAGCAGAAATTAGTAAATAACCCTTTTAAATGTGGAGGTTTGCAGATGTTCTCAGACACAGAGGACTAATGTTGATGTATCTTATTGTAAACAGCTTAATATCCAGCAGAGTTTCTAATCAAGTCTAATGAGCTCACACTTAAACTCATAATTCGGTTAATAACACTATCTTTCCATTCCACTGCATTTTACAATTTATGCGTAATTTGGTTTGCTTCTGGTTGATTGTGGAGGAACATTTGAATCCAAGAGTTGGAGCAAATCATGCATACAGCAATCAAATCATAAATGCCATTGAATAGCTTGTGCTGGGTTTTCATATTAGGTGATTTATTGGGAGGTTTCCATTGAATTTGCCTTCCAAATAGAAGGCGGTGTTTTGATATGTTACGATTTTTTCGGTAAGCCAACTGTCTTTCTGCACCTTTCAGTTTGGAAGCACGTCAGAAGTCACCCTGTAAATGATAATTTCCAGTGTTCGATTGTACCACGAAGGTGAAGATTTCCAGTTCAGCACTTTCTCTTTCACTGTCCTTCAATAGCTCACATATGTAAGGAAGATCACTGAAGCGTTGACGTTCACTTTCCTACATTCACTTTACACTCAGCCCACGCTCAATGTCTCCCTTTAAGGCATTGTCACAAATATAGCAGAGATTACCGTAAAAATAATTTCCCAGACAGCATGTGCCAGTCTCCCGAATTAGCATGTGGAGTTAATGGTAACGCTCACCTTGAAATGTCATCCCAACAAGAGCACAACATGGCCGCCCCTGCTGCTCCTGCCCCCCGAGGCCTGTTCATAACCCCTGCCATGTGGATTTGTTAAAAGAATGCTTCCTGCATGTATCTCCTCAGAAACCGTTTCCTTTAAGAATTCATGTGACCGCAGGGGTTCCCGCGCGCTGGGTGCTTTTGCTGTTTTCATCGTTGTTTAGCCGCTGCTGGATTGAGAGCCTCTTCTCAGATGCGCCACTGGCGAATTTATATCCCACACCATCAGATCGGTACGGTTTCACTGCCGTTAATTTGTTACATTTGCCAGAACCATACAATGCAGGGGCCAGGGGAAGAAATTATGAATATTAAAATAGGAATGTGCGTGCGGTGCTTCAATATTAAATCATAAGGGAAGGACTGTCGCAGGCCTTATTAAAAGATAATGTGTGCTGGGGGAGAGGAAACATATCACTTCTGTTATGTTAAGCCTATTGCGTGTCTAAGGACAAACGCTCTGATTAGTTAAGCCTGTGTGCGGTGCACAAGAACAGAAAATGAGAAGCTAAGAAAGAGAAATAGTAAGCCAAGTGCAGGGTAAAAAATGCAAGGGGTTTGTGGAAGAAGTTAAAGTTTGAATACAACCTAGAGGAAGTCAAAATGAAAGATCATAAAGTTTTAATTGTATACATTTATACGAGGAACGTTTCCTCAGAGTTCGACACTAGAGGATTTTGATCACTACATAAAAATTGCTTTTATTAAGTGTAGTGTATTTTTGTCTGCCATGGATCTGAGGAATCACACGGTCTCTGGGTTTTGTTTCCAGAAGATAGACTTTATTTCAGTGAGAAATGAAGCCAAGATGTTCTCTGCGAGAAGATCTCCCGAATGCCAGGTGGCATCTCATTATATACAGTATACAGGGCATTCCAAATAGTCATACTTTTCCTTATGCTTACAATTTTGATACCTCCCTAGAGAGAAGGGACTCCCTACTTGTTTTGGAATAGAGAAATGCCCTTTCTGTATGTCTGACCAGATGTTTCTCATCAAGTCTGTACAATCTAGCCATAGGCATATTCCTTTCTATACTTAACCTATGGGATTATAATGGAATCATAACTATCAACAAAAATGGCTAAATTCACATTAATTATATTATATTATATTATATTATATTATATGATATTATATTATATTATATTATATTATATTATATTATATTATATTATATTATATTATATTATATTATATTATATTATATTATATATATTAAAATCTTATTGGTAAAAATCTTCCACATCAAGTAGCATAATTATTGTAGTAGAGATGCATAACACTTCCACGGACCTAAAAAAATAGAAAACGACTTTTAAAAAAGTATTTAAAAATCCTATAAAAGTTGACCCATCCTCTCTGAAAGTCATTGTATAAGTAACACACTGGGAAAGTGTGAGATCTGGAGCTGCGTGCTACTCTTGTTTTGCTTTGACTAATGGAACGAACTATGTTACTCCTTCTCTCTAACTGCAGAAATGATCCTTAATATAGTTAGAGATTACCAGGCCTCTCACAGTGTCAATGGAGTCGCCCTACAGGACGACACTCAGCACGGCAACCCCACTGTGTGTTGATAAAAATAGCGCGAGGACAGAGAAGGGCTAATTATCACAACACTGAGAGATGTACTTGAGATTCACAGTCTAATGTTCAGGGACAAAAGTGTTTGAACACAGTACTGATATTTAGAAAAGCAGTGCCAAGAATTTGTTTTGTTTACTGAGAAGTAGAGTTCGGTGAGAAAACTCTGGTTGAAGAGGCATGAAAGTGAGGCTGTTTGATAGCTGAACTAAAAGTCGCACACACACCCATAGTGGCGATACTTTTTGGAACTTAAGTTTGATTTATCGATGTCATAAAAATTGAGAGAGTTTAATACCACAGCCTTTCACCGTTGGAAATTCAGAAACATGCGCCTGTCAGATACGAGTAGCCATTCCACATTTCATATTTCAGCGAGCCGCTAAAAGGGTGATAGAGATCTGCACATATTTTGTTTTTTTTATTGTGATTGATTGTCACAGGGAAGTCAGATGCAGCGTGTAGGTTTTTATACTCCTCCTGTAAACACAACAAAGAGAAGAAATGCTATTATTGAAAGAGAGCGAAAAAAAAAAACGGCCGGTCTATGAGATGTCAATCAGAGAGAACTGGAGCCGGTGCGCCCAGCCGATGTAGATCCGAGGTGGGATTCTCCATTACCAAAATGAGAGCTGATGGACTGTTTGAATGCCTCTCTGGCCCTGAGTTTATCCAGGCTTTGTGCAGCTGATACAGTAATTGCAGGCAGTGGTTAGGAAGCTCCCGCAGCACAAAGCACAGCCCGGATTAAACGCACACGCTGTGGCAGATGCAACACATGCAGTCAATTATAATGTACCACTCCAAATGGCACTAAGCAGGGACATAATAAAGAACCACAGAGAAAGCAGACAAACCCATTTCTAAATTAACAATACTCTTAGAGGTTCAAGAGTATTGTCTGGTCGGGATGAAATGAAGTAGCCTACAATTTGAACAGCGGGTCTTGTCTGCTGTAACCAAGAGCTTTATTCTACTCTGTAAACTCTTAGAAAGAATGGTTTTGTTTTTGGTATCAATAGGGGCATTCGCAGCGCATAATTCTAGTGGCTGAGTTCTAAGAACAATCCAGAATGGGGGGTTTCGTGATAATGGGGATGAAATGTAAAATGATTAAATCTCCTTTGACAACTTGCAGTGTTCGGTCCTCTAGGAAATTTATGACCCTTCTCAAACAACTTTTGACCATGTATGTTTGTGAGTTACGAGCAGCTGATGACACAATGTTTGTTGTGGCCCATGTCTTCCTCTTTACTTTCATTCTAGGCATGCATATATCCCTGTCAGACCACCATATGGCTCGACCTGTCAGTTCAGACAGACCTTAAACTCCTTGACCAGGAGAGGGCTAAAGCTTTAGTCCAAAATATTTGTTGTCAGCCTTCTGATGTTTTAGAAGGGGGGAAAAAGTTTGATGAAATGAGAAAGGTTACCTACATTTACCTACAAACTACATTTTCTCCTCCTCTTTCTCTCTTACAGATCCTAATGCCCTGTCAGGCCCACCAGACCATGCTCTGATTGGTGGAATTGTCGCTGTTGTCGTCTTTGCAACTCTGTGCTTAATTATTGTATTGGGACGTTACCTGGCACGGCATAAAGGTACGATTTTTCTTCTGTCAAATGTAGACACAATAATACTCAAAAATACTTCATTATCTATAATGGGCTTCTCCTGTGATTCACAACCTGTATATAAACAGCATTTTGAATCATTTAAGATTTAGTATAATGAATGAAAAATAGGGGCAATTGAATTGTGAATTATTATTTTTTTAAAGTTGAAACATTTTATATACATTATTAGTATTAAATATTACAATAACAGTATATAAACTTGAATATTAGAATATTAGCATATTAGAATGATTTCTGAATAATCGTGACATTGAAGACTAGTATACTTGCTACTGAAAACTCATAACAGGAATAAATAAATTTTAAAATATTTTAAGGGTAAAAATATTTCACAACATCACTGTTTTACTGTAATTTGATCACATTAGCATTAGATAGCTCTTTCAGAGACATTATAAAATCTTAATTATTGCAAACATTTGACCAGTAGTGCATAAAAATGGTTTGCATTTTCACAAGTGGTCTCAGACTTTTGGACTTTGTAATTCTCTTATACAGAATTGCCATTTTGAAGTTTCCAGCACTTTATTAGTTTCATATTTTTTTTACCAGAGTCCACATAAATAGGTATTGTAATGTTGCATTGACATTTAAAAAATCTTCAAATCAAAGACCTTGTGTGTGTTTCTCAGGCACATATTTGACAAACGAGGCCAAAGGAGCGGATGATGCCCCGGACGCAGACACAGCCATCATCAATGCTGACGGCAACCACGCACACGCAGAAGAAAAGAAAGAGTATTTCATTTAGACTGCAAGTGGCACTGCGCTCCTCTCTCTCTCTCCTTCTCTCTTTCTCTCTCTCTCTCTCCTCTCGTTCCTTCCCTCCTTCCCTGCACCTTGTAGGAACTTCTTCAGACAGCAGCGGAAGCTTCTTCTCACACTTCTATACCATTCAGTTTGTTGTTTTTCATTTCGGTATGGATTTCTTTTGCTTTTTTCGACAACAGCTCGCCCCCTCCTTTTCACAAGCAACTTATTTGCTGAAGATGTCACCTTTTGTAATCATTAAATAGCTGTAAAACACCCCAAAGTAGTACAAAAAAAGTCAAAATCTCCAAATATGTAGAAAAAAGAAGATAATCTGTAGCCATTTTTCAGTAAGGACTCACCCTTCATCCTCTCACAGTGCCTAAATATACAGATGTCCGCCGAGTTTCAGTCAATGCCTTCATGTTTGTCAGGCCTCTGATTGGTTGCTTGCTTTTTATCTTCAGCGTTATGATTTCAAAAAATGTTTTGTGCTCTGTTACGTTTTTTTTTTTTTTTTAATTTCTACTTTGATTTTGGTTGTGATTCATGCTGAATCCATTTATTGTGATGTTTCTCCCCCAAAAAAATGATGTACAGTAGTAAAAATATACTCAGACTTGGAGTGAGGGAGGTTCCCTTTTTATTCTACAGATTTTTAGGTGTTAATAATGTTATCAGTACGTAGCGAAGCTCCATTTTCCAAATTACCATTACATGATGTGAAACCGACGGCTCACACTATGGCTAAAATCAGTATTTTGTACTTGAACTGTAGATATTGGTACGTAAAAATGAATAGCTTCACAGAAGGTCTCAGTGTGTTCCACCGAAAATCACCTTGTATTTTTAATTAGATGAAACTGTTAGGTTTACCAACTCTGGTCACCAAATAAACCATAGCAGGCTAGTGAATTAGCAACCAGGCAAAGAAAGAAAGAACAAGCCCAGTTGTGTGTTTGTGTAGTATGATGTTGCATCTTCACTGCTAGGTTCTGAAGCAGTCTGTCTATTCCTGCACTGATCGGCCCGCAGACACAGCATTTTCATAATCCGCGAACATATCTGTTTACACAACCGTTGTGCCGAGCACTTAAATCTCACAATACAGAAAAGTGATATTTAACAAAAACAAGTAGTGTGCACCTATTTCAGTGCTTTTAAACCTGCACATCACTGGTCAGATATATATACAGTTCATTTAAGATCCCAAAAACGTTTTATGCAAACCTAAACATTATAATAACGATGAGAGAACGTTGCCCATGCATATCGCTCATTTTACCGCGTGAGGTTTTGGCCAATCAAAAAATAAGCACAAATGACTCACATCAACTCATGAATCAGTCTAACACAGCAATTGTGAAGTAAAAAAACTAACTTTCATTGCCCAAACTGGACATCAGTACGCTTCATGCTCACTGAAGTCAAAGGTTATGTTAATGTTTGGAAGTGTTTTTGAAATTGCGGTCTCTTTTTTTCTGTTCTTCTGTTGATTTCTATGATGAATAGACAACCTTGCTAAGGCTGTAAAATATATCTGCTAAATGTGGTAACTAGTGAAAATTGTGGTTAGCCTTTGGGATCCCTAATTCCATCAAGTTTGTATATTAGCTGATCTAAATATTGGTGGGGAACAATCGTACATTTTTTTCATCTTGTTTGTCAATAAAAGATTCTCAACAGCCTCATAAACTTTGCTTTAGCTCAAGGCGTGTATATACTGTACAAGTATCACATTTTGGTAAAACATTTTCGAAAGGAATGTTTTTGTTCGACTCGCATTGTAAATTATTTCATTTTGCTTAGTTGAAAACCACTCAATGAGTCTGACAGAATTTGTGACAGCAGTGGAATAATTAATGAAACAGCAACGCTATGTGTTTGTTGAATGGGAGACTTTTAAATCACCTTCACCTGATGTTCGTTTCCTGTAAATGATGACGATTAGTGTTCATACTTGCTTTCACAGTCCGTCTCCATTCCCACATATCGGAGCTTATAAAGCCCACAGATGGTCGAGCTTTAAATTTGAGCATTTTAGTCATTATGCACCACAATAACACATATCACTTCCATGTACAAGTATGTTACTCAAATGTAATTGTCTCGTCACATGTATCTCTAATATGTGGGATATTATTAATGGCTAGGAATATGGTATCCTTTGATAGAGTCACAGGGCTGTGTGTTATCAGTCAGATTACATACTTCTGAAGGCCAAACCATTTATCAGTGCACAAAAAAAATTAAGCTTTATGAAATGAAACATAACCACTGACATGCTACTCAAGCCACAATTGCCATTAATCTATTTCTCTTTTCCTTCTACTTCCTCTCTCTTTATGTGGATTGGCTGAAAGGCGTCTGTCTGGCATAATAACTGCTAACAATGTTTGGTACTTGTCTGTCTGATTGTGACACTGACCTAATGCTGCCTTTGTGGTCAGTAAATCACATGCTATTATCAAGAAAATATATCCACTTGCTCAGATTTTGACCCGTTACAGGACATACTCAACATTTCTAAGAACAAATAAATCAGCTTCTTTTACCACCATAATTGCCTTTGTGTTTGTAGTAGGAGCTTTGTGCTGTTTTGTTTCAGCGATGACTGGTCACCCAATGCCTGGTTGTTTTTTTCCTTCAAACTCGCCTTTATAAATTGCATGTTATATTGTCACCCCGTATTTACATTTTTAATGCACCAATGCATTTCCAGTTTACTTTTTTTTTTTTTTTAGCTAGTGACTGCAGTCGAATTTACAAAGGGTTCATAGCTAAAGTGACTGCCTAAAATGTTTGGATTTAAAGTCTTGTATTTATTCAGTATGTAATCTAGCTGGTATGGAAAGATTGTGATTATGAAAATACAGACCATACAAACATGCTAACAGCAAGCTACACTGAAATCAGTTCATTTGAATTGGTAATTTGTGGAATTCCATGAGGGCGATGATGTTCCCTATGTAGGCAGCTCACTAGGTTTTGGAACAGAGCGCAAATTTAGTCAGAAACATTTTTTACAAACTGCAAAGTGACAGTTCACCTACAACTGTTGTTTCACTATGTTGTGGATACAGACATGATTTGGAAAAAGAAAAAATATGTTCAATATGTTTAAATAAAATGCACCTGGGTTATTTCTCCTCCTGACAGACTATAAAAAAGTAGGCTATACCAATAAGCAGGCAGATTTTGTTGGCAGAATAATAAAAAGCCTGCCTAAAATGCACCATTTATGAAATGTGAAAAGTAGAAAGCATTTGCTCTGATCAGCTTTCATTTACTGAAAGGGTTTAGAGTTCAAAATATTTCATACACTGAAATAAAATAATTTGTGTATTAAAACATCTAGCAAAGAGTCTTTTTAACCAACTGGCTAGAATAGAAACTGTAACACTGTTAATCAAAAATGTTAATTGATGTCACCCAGTTACATTATTTTAAGTCACTGCTTTTTTTTTTTTTTTTTTTTTTTTTTTTTTTGCATCTCAGGAATGGAGTGTTTTTCTTTCTATTTTAACTCATATAGGTACCTCATGCCAATTTATTTCTAATTTGCGTAATCATGCTGCATTTTAAACATCCTTATAATCACACTAATATCTCAGTGCTTTTTTAATGCTCATGCCAGTGTGTGTATATATGCTTGTTTCCAATTCATATCACACAAGCTGTATATTGTTTAAACACATCCGCATAATAAAGCAAACTGTCCGGTTGCTGTAATGATCCGTTGCAAAATTTAGACCAGAAAAAGATGCACTCTAATTTAGCTTGTTAATGTGTTACACTAAGAGGGCAGTTGTCATAGTAAGGACACGCTACAAGTAGGTCAAGAACAAATAGTTTGGAGAAAACGCTGTTTTCACAGTTTTTCGCATGACCTTGCTAGAATTAGCTGCACCGATGATGACACAATACACACAGTTCCAGAAATGTCTGTAGTTCAAATGTAAAAGATAAACAGACAAACGCTACTTAAATTTCACCATGTTCCTCTCACGTTGCAAAACTCTTCTGCATGCCAGTGAAGCAGATGTAGTGGAAAAGCATCCTGTGCACTGGTAGATTGAGTTCCTGGTTTTTAAGCAAAACAGTCTCCCTAGCTCTTGAAATGATAGTGGCTTCAGAACACAAAGGGTTTGTGCTTCTTGTAGCAAGCTGAAATGAAAACGCCTCATTTGATTTCTTTCCTTTTTTATGTGTTCCTTGGTGTATTGATTCATTTGGTTCAAAAAATCAATTTTAAGCCTAATTCACATGTATGGAATGAAATTGTTAAATAAATAAATGCCAAAAATTCCTGTCTGTTCTTCTTATTGTCTAAACACAACACAGTTCATCTGGATTTTCTTCATTTTCTGGGAGTCTGTCCATGTACAGTATCTGCACAACCACAGTGAGATCAACCATCCATTTAGAACAACCTAACAATTACCTGCTTAGCAACACCCTACTAACAAACCACCACACATAACTGCCTGCCAGGACCCTAGCAACACCCTAGAACACCTTAGCAACAAGCAATGACAGGCTTAGCAACACCCTATTAATAAGCCTCCAAACACAACTGTCTATCCGCACCCTAGCAAGCACCTAGAACACCTTGGCAACACACAATTACATGCTTAACACCCTAGTAGTCAGCCACCACACAAACTGACTATCAGCACCTTAGCAACCACTTGGAACAACTTAGCAACACCATAGTAGTTAGCCACCACAAACAACTGCCTATCAGCACCCTAGCAACCATTTAGAACACCTAAGCAACAAGCAATGACATGCATAGCAACACACTATAGTAAAAATCATCCACACACAACTGTCTTGAACACATTAGCAACACCACAGCAACAAGCAATGACCCAGAACACCCTAGCAGTGAGTTGCCAATAACATCCTGGCAATAATCCACAACACAGAACTGCCTATCAGCACCCTAGCAACCATGTAGAAAACCTTAGCAGCAAGCAATGAGGTGCCTGGCAACACCCTAGCAACATCCCACCACACATAACTGTATTTTAGCAAACTAGCAACCACCTAGAGCACCTTGGCAATTACCTGCCTAGCAACACCCTGGTAACAAGCACCCTTTTAATCACTTAGACCATATAAGCATCAAGCAAAGATCTGCCTAGCAACAAGCCACAACACAGAACAGTCTATTAGCATTCTAGTAACCATTTACCAACAAACAACTAAGAAACGCCTCTAGCAGCCATTAAGAAAACTATAACAAGCCGCCACTTACACCTGTCTAGCAACACCTGACAACCACCCAGAATGGCCAAAGTTTTCTAGACAAACTTTTCTTTTCTAGCTACTCTTTGCTTTTAAACTTTATGCATGTCGTTTTTGCAGACTCACGGCACAGGTGTGTCTAAGCTGCAGAATGTTCTTGACTGTATATACATGGCTGCTAGCATGCAGACAGATACAGACTCTGAGAGATGAAGACAGCAGCAGACACCTGAGGGGAAATGAGACAGCAGCCCTCAGGGCAGGAAATGGCATCACTGTGAAATCACCACAGGGGACGAATCTCCACATCCACACACACACATAGACACACACTCACACCGAGGGCAACACCATCACAAAAACCACCTCTGCCATCATGGTTTGGGTCTGTTATGACTTGGCAGATTAAGACTGGACAGAACAGCCACACAATATATTTAGCTGAGAAAAGAAACATAATTTCTATAATGGTTTTTATCTGCTTCTTTTGTTTGCTTGAATTAGGGCAGTTATATTTCTATAGTTCCATGGTTTATATTTTGCAACCCAGAACAATCACACAGTCAAAAATGTAACATCTGTCATTAACCAGTATAAATTATGTATTAATTAATTAATTAATTAATATATATATATATATTATACTTTTATAGTAAAATATACTGTAATGTATTTGTACATTTAGTATATATGCTAAAAGAACAAACATATTTTTGTGAATAAGCATTTTAGCAAATAATAATTTAATGCTCTAAATGCCTCCTGAACCACTTCCGCTTCAAAACAGATTAAAACATTTTCCCAAAAGTGTTCTGTGGTAAATCAACAACATGCCACAGGTGCCGTCGATATAGTTTAACTTGTTTTGAACCCAGAGGTTTCCTTTAATAACACTATTATCAAAGTGAGAATCAACTTCTTTTTAATTAGGCAAGTTGAATGAACTCAATTACTTCAAATAATCGTTTTGAGGCTGAGTAATCATAATGCTTCTTGAAATCGACAAAAAAGAATTAAACTAAACTAAATAGCATACAGATTTTTGGAATTAAAGGACCCCTTATCCATCTAATTCTCAATACCAGATATGTCTTCTTATAGGACTCTTGTTTAAATGTGTTCATACTGAGAACATTTCCATATGTTGTTGAATATGGAGGCAAAGTTGAATGTGTTTTGTGTCAGGTGTGAGAGAAGTGAATGATGTACTGAGAGTTTCACCTTTCCCATCAATCATTCACCGGACATGTGACCTTCTCCACTGGTACTGTGGAGTGATGGGAATGCCATTCATGATGAGAAACCTTTTCAAGCAGTTTAAGACACCCACAATCTTTCAGAGGATTGGAACTCAGGAGGCTGGAGCCGCCGACAGCAGCTATACTGTGAGACTTACTGTGGAAATCTGAGGAATTGGATCACTAGCAGGTGTTAAACTGGATATACTAGGTTTAAAGACCTGAATTTCACCCCAACTTTTTTATGCCCACGGGCTGGGCTACAGGCTACTTTTCACGTCATAGTTCAGACGCAGGCCAGACCTCTGGCCTGTTTTAGGCTTCTCCTTATTTTAATATTTTAGACATCTATCAATTAGTGATTAAAAAAATGCAGCGCTGGTGGAAACAACATGAGACCTCGTTACCGCGACTGTCAAGAGTGACTCAACAGTGTTTAGTGACCCGTAGCAGCGTAGCTGAAAGGTTTTGCATTTAAATGCACACAGTAGGCTTAAGTTTGCCATAAAGCATTGGCAAAAGTAATTATCATAAATGTGTCGGGGGGAAATAGGAAAGAGATATTTGAATAATTTATTAATAAAAAGTGTTTTCTGAGTCTGTGTCGCAAGGATGAAGTTGCTGATCCAGACTCACTACCTCTTCATTAGACGCGCCTTTAGAGAGAAGTGCATCTTCATGGATTATGATTATAATAAGAGTTTTAGTTTTTGATTTAGTTTTTTGATTTAAGTAGTAATTTAAAGTGTTCTATGGGTATATTTATTATGTCTGTCTGGCATGTATTTGCTGAGTTTCAGTTCATTTTTGTGAAGCGCTCCTGTTCAACATGAGACGGCAGAAAGTGCATCATGTTTGTTTTCTTTATTTTATAAAAGCACAATGTTTTGTTAATATTGTGAGTGCACACAAATAAAAGTAGACCCTTTACAGTTACGAATGATGCAAAAATGACAGTATGTTCACTGAAAAAATGCAAGTGATCACGCTGGCACCTCCATGTCACGCAAAGCACACTTTAGCTTGCACTCTATGCACAAATTATTAGATATAGCGCACATCTATAGGTTTAATGCTTAAACATTCAGGCTGGTCTAGGGCCTGAGCATTTCGGGCTAGGGCTCTAGGCTGATCTACCTCAGTGGTCCAACAGCGCTCGTCAATGTCAAAATGATCGAGATGGCCAATCAAAGAATGCAGGTTTTACTGTCACAATGCAACTAGTTTGTGGAAAGATGTAAGCGGTACTGTATTATAAAACTGTAATATGATATAAATGTTTAGGGACCAACAGTAATAGACAATCTCTATTGATGCAAACTAATAAAATTTTGCCATTTTTAACTGGAATTATGCAATCATGATTCATGTCAACCATAAATTAATTGACCAGATACGTTTGTGTTTTCAACTATTAGACAAATACAAATAAGAGTGAGTGTGCATATTTTAAGATAAAATTATATTTTCAAATAGTGTAAATTGATTACTACTTCATATGAAAAATGCAGATGCAAAAGCCTCTGTGCCGTTCAAAGTTTTCTTCTAAAATTAGCATTTTTTTATCAGGCTCAGGTTAAGTAATTTCACTTTAATGGCAATTAATAGTTTCTTTTCTTTCCCATTAAACTAACATAACTGAATATAAATATATATATATGTATATGTATATATATATGTGTGTGTGTGTGTGTGTGTGTGTGTGTGCGTGTGTGTGTGTGTGTGTATTAAAACGCTATTTGTTAACATCTAAAATTACTGAAATGGTATTTCTCAACTGAATCTTTAGCTTTCTGTGACCAACTTCTCATTTCTACAAGGTTACTTTACAGAAGCATGTTAAATGCATATATCTTTCTGACTAACTTCTCATTTATCCAAGGCAACTTAACAGTAGAACTACAGTCAGTGCTCACCTTGGAGAAATCTGCTGGAAAGTGCCTCATTCAAGGGCACAATGGTGATAGAGATCTCTCAATATCGCTCCAATTCACAAGATGACCCCACCGAAGTCACCTCCCCTTACCCACAAAAGACTTTCACCACCCTTTTTAGTAACTGAATCTATCAGTCATCCCACACCATTCTCCGAGGCAGTCTGAGCATGGATCATTCTTTTTAAACTTGACTGAAATTAAATACGGTGTCACAAGCAGCACAAAGCATCTTTCAATATGGATGTATGCATCGATTTAGTAGTCTAGGCATATGTCTGCAATATCATGTGAGAGCAGCTTTTGACTGAACACATTTATATGCACTGAACAACAATGAATCCAGAATGCAGATATAAACATGCATAACACCCAATGCTCTTGCATGTACAGGAATGGTTTGTGGTGTTCTCTGTTCTTTTTCTCTCTGGTCTGCATGTGTTTTAGCAGCAGGATGGAGACTGGAGTGTGTCTCCTGTGAAATGTCTGCCTGCCTGGCTTTGCACTCTATGTTAATGTGTCCGTGCTTCTGCCAGAATTTCTCCCTCACTTGGGCCTGAGCTTGAAGCAACACCCAGCGCCATACAAATAAACAAAAGAGATGGACAGCTTCTTGTTAGCAACAAGATGCCGCCCAGACATACACAGCCATACGTGCACAGACACATGGGGAGCATACATTCAGAGAGATGATGTCATACATATTCATCCGCCACTAAAAAAAGAACCAGCGCTGAATCCCTGTGTCAGGCTGCCTGGAGGAGATCTTTTCCCTCAAACACAAATACATTTTAAAGGGAGAGTTCACACAGAAATGACAATCCTGGGATCATTTATTCACCCTCATGTCGCTGCAAACCCATAGGACTTTCTTTCTTCTGTGGAAAGGTGTATATTTGAAGAATATCATGGTGACTCTTTTCGATATAATTGCATCTATCAAGCTCCAAAAGGACAAAAAAAATAACATAATAGTGTGATAAAAGTGGTAAGTGTGACTCATGATTCATATATTCCATATCTTCTGAAGTCATATGATATCTTTGAGTGACATAATATGGAAGTGTATTTCTGCCACAGAACATAAATAAAAAAGGTCATGTAAACCTTTTTTCTGACTTTTTCTGACAGTTCTGACTTTTTTGCTTGCAATTAAGAGTCTGCAAGTTTACATCTCATAATCTAGACATTTTTCTCAAAATTGCAAGATTAGATCTCATAATTCAGTTTTTTTTTGTTTTTAGTATTAAAAAAATAGTTGTAAGAAAATTATGAATTATTTAAAAAAATATAAGTGAATTTATAGATCCCTGTCTATTATAAAATAAAATATAAATATTAGATGAAAAAAAAGAAAATTTTAATTAATTCGGAATGAAATTCTAAATATTAATTAATATTATAATATAGTAAATAGTTCTAAAATAATACTGGTAGTGCAGAAGAAGTCAAAATCAATATTAAATGGGCTTAGAAAAAAGTTTTTTAATATTAAATTTTTTCCATTCCTTAAACATAGTCTCCTAGAGCCATTTGTGGTTTCAAATTGTTCATTTACATAACCCTCTCTTTATCCTCTCATCTGACTGACGCTATTTTGGCAGAGTTACAGCCATTACCCTCCAAAGGACGTAAGAGATGTAACTATTAATATTAAAACAGTTCAACTCCATCGAGCGTATGTCTGCCTCATTCACCTTGGGCCTGTCTAGGGAGCCGGCGTCTTATTTTACATTTTTATGTATGGCGTGTCAGACTTGAGCAGATGGTATCTGTATGAATATGGGCGGCTTGTCACCCTTTCTTATCACCTCACACCTTTACCTGACGAATATCACTTCCTGAAACAAGACCCCCTGCTGGAAGTATTGGCAGAGGCCGAGGTGTGTCAGCCCACTCTCGGTAGGACACTCCCAAACCAGACGTGACCTTCAGTGCAAAAACTCTCTCAACTGTCCTGTGCTGCCATTTTCAGGATGCGAGATGGAGACTCTCCCTGTCTGGTTGGTTTAGCATGCAGGGGTTTATTCAATCAAATTACCACAGAGGTGCTTTAATGCTTGTTAACCTTCCCTACCACCGGTGTTCAATCGAAAGCAATTTCAACATCCATTCTACCCATTTTATTCACATTGATAATACGCCAATAACTGCAGCTGATTCAACATCGATCTAACTAGTTTTTTGCCTAAGGGTAACAAGCAAAGTCACTTTGTTCTTTGGTAAACAGTTGCTTTTGGAGAGGAAGTGCTGGTAAAACCATGCTATATGCGAAATAGAAAACAGTCCGTCATGTCATGCATGTGTGGTCTTTACTGTCTGTTCATCCTTTACTTTTTTATATAATTCGGTTCTCTGTCATTGCACTGCAAATCACGCAAACGTGCCAGAAAGTCATTCCCCGTCCCAGGGGAAAAATGTGAAATGCCTCATTTTGGCCGTCCTTCCCAGCACACATTATCCTTTGACTTGTTTTCTCGTTTTTTCTTTCAAGCCTCTTCTGTTTTTCCACTTCAGTGTTGGTAAACCATTTACCAAACCAGCAAACTGACATACTACTTGTACAGTTTGTGCAATAAGTGTATACTGTGGACGTTATGCAAATTTGAAGTATTCATAGATGCCTGCATGATGTACTAAATTGCCAAAATGTGCAGTACTCAAGAGGGAATCCGGCATAGAATACTGTATTCCACAGATGCAATGTGCTCAATTATAAAGTACATTAGTGCCCACCCTCTATTTAAGTGGCTTTGGTTCAGGAGACATTTTTTTCCATTCATTTTTCCCATAGGGAAGTCTTTTTTAAACGACATTATACTTTGTTTTGAAGCAAAATAATAATAATAATAATAATAATAAGACTATGGTGCAACACAGTTTAAATGGCTTTAACTAGGGGAATATATATGTGTGTGTGTGTGTGTGTGTGTGTGTGTGTGTGTGTGTGTGTGTGTGTGTGTGTGTGTGTGTGTGTGTGTGATTGTGTGTGTGTGTGTATAAAGTGTGTACTAAAGTACTAAACTTTTTCACTAATTTATTGTCATTACAAAATTTGTCAATTTAACATGAAATTCAATTAAAAAAGCAAAATAATAATGAAGCAAAATAAATTAATAATTAAAATATATACATCTATTTTGAAGTCATGTGAAGTTTGGCAAGTCAATAACAGCAAAACAATCTACAGTTTAGAGCTTATTGTTATGTATTTTTTTAATGTATAATGTGCAGTATTCAATTAGTTAACTAGCGTTCCATTCCAAACCCAGCCATGGACTGATGAGAGGGCAGCTGGAATTACACAAGCACACAGTTTGATCGATCCACCCTCGATTTTCCATTTCTTATTCGTGGTGTCAACAAGATGAAGAACTTCCATCCCCTCATCTCTATATTTAAACTATTCTCTAGCTCTTCCTAATTCATCATGCGCTTGCTGCTTCCTCATTGGGGACTAATGACTTTGTGTAAAGAGCATGTTAGTTCATTGCAGACCACCTTGTGTGTTAGCTTAGCCTGGTGACTTTTTTTTTTTTTTTTTTTTGCTACATTAGCTTAGCACATGGAATTAACCCTAAAGATAACATTTATTTTACACTTTGCATAATTGTGTCTATTTGTTGTTCCTAATACATATATACATATACATACATCTATAAGGAAATTCAAACATCTTAAGATTCTAGGGGTCACTAAAAATGTGAATTTTCAGGTTACCAACATCATATTCTGCACAAATCAAGTCATTTGGAAGTGGAAAGACCCTTTTCCCTCTTGCATGTAATTACATTGCGTGTAGCACTAAATGACGGCTCTTTGAATCCTCAGTGCAATGCGTGGTGGGCTGGGACTGCAATTTTAGAAGAAATAAGTGACTAATTTGACATAACATAGCTCTTTTGCACAAACCATTAGGGAATGTCTCCTTTTTTGCAGGTCAGCACAGGCTCGTGGTAAGTTACTGCCATCTATGGTCTGAAAGGCTCTTTTCAATCAAACATATTCTTTTATTTAATAATACATGGATTGATCACATATTGTAAATTATTTAGAGAAAGACTGGTGAAGGTATGAGATTCATGCTTTAGAAATATGCAATATGGATGCACAGTTTAAATAAAAAATTCTAGAGGATTTTTCACCACGTCAATACAGTATAATGTAGCACCACCTCTATAATCCAGATTCTAAAAAAACAATGTTGCATCGCATCTATAAAGCAGATTCTAAAGAGAAATCATAATGTTGTGTCACATACAGTATATACTGCAGATTTTAAAAGAGAAATCATAATGTAATCACATCTACGCTGTAGATTCTATGGAGAAACCATAATGTTGCACCACATATTAGGCCAGTCTTTAGTAGGTTTTGTCATATATCCCCCATTCTCAAACGCCTGCAACCGTTCTCTGAATTAGAATGACTGGCACACAATTGAGATCCGCTCCGTTCTAAATTCTCTCTGTCCACCTGCCTAATTTCAGAGGCAGGGGTATCTATCACACTCCGATAGCATCTACATCCAGCAGGCGTTTATTCTGTCGCTACCACTCTGCAAGCTAATGAATCAGGGGTGGACCAAACTCTACAAAGAGATCCTATCAGGGCCTGCCACACTGAACACAAGAAAAATGTATGCAGCCTTTTATTATGAGACAACCCAGCGGGGTGATGGATGGCCCAAATTTAGCCTCAGCAAACTTCACTGAGCTTCTGTTGAAACTGGCTGATTAATGACTGTGATCCGTTCAACAAAGAGAGGAAGCTGGAGGAAGAGGAGGAGAGATGAGATTGAACGAAATGTCTCTGATATTAAGTATTATTGACTGAAGAGTGCAGCGCTCGACATGAGGCCTGGAATGCAAACGAGTTGGCTGTTTAGTTAAAATAATTTGCCATTGACGTCTGTTGTTTTGCGTGAAGTATGAAGCCTGTCCAGGAAAACGGAAAGCCAGGATGATTCTCCAAATGATGCATTTGGAGCAGGAGTGGAGAATAAAAGATCTCCCGTGGAAGTGGTCATCTGGAAACTTTTAAAAAACGCTTGGCTGCCCACATCAATCCAAAGAGGCCTATAATACCTGGAGAAAGCCATCCATTAGCATTCCCATTCATCTCAATGGCAGTCTTTTGGCTGGCATTTGCAGCCCCGGAAGAATCTTTGTTCAGTGCTAAAATAAAATATATGTGATTTATATGGTTTTGCCAGCATAAAAGAGTAGTTATGGCATCAACCGGCGGAGGCCAGCCAAACACAAATCAATCATGTCAACACTTACGTGCACAGACCAACAAATGTCCAATACTTTTCATGGTCTACTAACTATTCAGATCCATATCAAGAGGGATTTTCAAAGCCTCCCAATGGACTTTGTAAATATTTATAGAAGATGTCCTATTAAGATCATGTATAGAGGTCCCAGACCCAGATAATCTGTAAACAGCTCTTGTTTAACCTCTGTAATTTGGTTTTGCGGGTAAAGCCTAAGAGGCTGGAGTGTAACTAGTCAATCTGAGATCTGGTGCATAAAGCTCTTCATGGACCAATCAATTCTGTTTCATTACATCTGATCCAATCAAAGTCTAGATCCTTTTCCCTAAAGTGCCCCATCAAATTTCATCTGACGGTAGTTTTCTGAGAGTCACAGGAGCAACGGCAAAGTTCATAATTGAAAAGCAGTGGATCTTTTACAGTTTGATTGTTATGCTGATGGTTTCCATCGTGCCAAGCTTGAATTCATCATCTTTTAGCATCGCGTTCCCATCAGCCCAATGTCGCTGATTTATTGCCGCGGCTTTATTAATTTCAAGTGCCAGCGAACTTCCCGAATGCTGATGGACGTTCTTGATGCGATATATTGATCTGCCCAGAGCTCAGACAAAATTGGGCTCTTGGATGACTTGCAAAGATTGAAAAAAAAATGAACGCCACCAATCTGCTCATCTGTTGCTCATACCTTATAACATTAAAAAGGACTGGAGATGGAGATGTCTTTTTTTCTGTAGACACATCGCAATAATAAAAGTTTAAATGGTGATCGTTTAGAGCCTGCTGCTGTGACATTAAATTAAGAATCCTAATGCTTGCCAAAGAAGTTATTAGAGAAATTAGGACAATATAAATGAGGATCATATAATAATAAAGGGATCTAAGAGGAGAATTGCTAGACACTTATAAATACCCAGAAGTACACTACACACTGCCTTTTATTAGTACCCACAGCCCTGGAGGTATCTAAACAGGTTTTGAGGTTGGAAGTTTTTCTAATTTGTAAAACTTATATAACATATAACGTATAAAAGTCATGTCCTGCTTTAAAAAAGCTGTTTTTTATTTTAATATATTTTAAAATATAATTTATTCCTGTTATGCAAAGCTGAATTTTCAGCATCATTACTCCAGTTTTCAGTCTCACATGATCATTCAGAAATCATTCTAATATGCTGATTTGCCTCATTTTCTATTACCATCAATGTGATGCATAATGTTTTTGAGAAACATTATGTGATGCATTATTTGAAATATAATTATTTTGTAACATTATAAATGTAATTATGGTCACTTTTACATGCAGTGTGAATGAAAAAAAATGAATCATGAAAATATCACTTTGGTCATTTTATTTTATTTTTTTACCTTCAAGCAGAGCTCATATTTTAAGAGCTTCCTTACAAAGCAAGAAGAGGGAGATATGAAAAATAACCTACAAATGGGTAAAAATCTGGTGAAAGCTGATGGAAGCAGCATTAGACTTTTTCTTACATAATCATCACTTTAAAAGCTTAAGAAGTAGTCGAACGAGTCCGAAATCAGGAGAAAGTCTAAAAATCTAATCCAACTCTCGCAGTTAAGCTGTCAAGTAAGTTCCGAACATGCACCGCTCAGCTTTCACAAAGTCTGTTTTCAACCCTGTCCCTTCTGATAGGGATGGGAGAACGGGTCTGACTCAACCACTGCGGCCGTCAGTGCCACGACAAGTACAATAACCAGGTCTTCCGCTGACTGTCGACAATTTTCTCAAACAATTAAAGCACACTCTGTGATTCATGTTCTCTTTTCTGGGTTACTGAGCGGGCTGTGTTGCTACTGAAGGCTCTTCCTCCAGGTGTGCTCAAACCTGCCATGGAGCGTGTCAGGGAAAGGAAGCCCATGGGAGACCATTAAGCTGCAGCCTTTCTCCCCACCGAGTGTAACAGCAGGTGGGGGTAAAAATAGTGCACCATCTGTTAAAGCAAGAGAGTCTGAATATCTTTCCGAGACTCAGCAGGGACTCAATTAAAATGTGCATTTTCCACAGTGGCTAAGGGGAGAAGCGTGGCCACCCTGGTCCATGCAGGCGCAGATACGGCTAAAGGCCCCCCAGGCGGAGCGGGGTCCACATTTACTGCTCGGGTGACAGAACCACAGAGAACTAGGCCGTTTGCTCCTTCTAGCCAATGTCTTTCTGTTTGACTTCCCAGTCCTTCAGACCTCCAAAAAAAATGTTTTTTGTAAAATGGTTAAAGTGAAAATGTTTTAAGGTTCAGGACAACTGTGGTTTAACCTCCTGTGCTTTCGAACCTTTTTCCAATTGCCTCAAGAAATCAAATTCCGTAACTGCTTGGAAAATCTGGGAAATGGCATTTGCACGGCCTAGTTTATCATTGATAAGGTTGTGGATTTATCATAATATGGTTAATCACATCTGCACGTGTTGGGAGAATAATACTCGGTGGGAATCGTAGCAGGTGCGGAATGCTGGTCTGAACATGCGCAGTCGCCGTCGCCCCACGAGGGTCTAACCATTACCCACTCCAAATTCTGAGCCAAATTAGTATGACTGTTCTGGGTACAGGCGCGAGTACCACCTGGCATATGGAACAATCAAAGTAGTTAAGATCCTTAGTCAAGAGACCACCTGCCAGCCAACAATCTCCAGACTTGATTCTTCTTCAACATGTAGTCAAATAATCAAATGCCATTGACCTGAAACAAGAGCTGAAGCAAGTTCAAAGTTTTGCCATCACAGTCTATCAGGAATGAAGAACGAAGATAATACATGTTGATGTTAAATAATAGTAAAGGGATTCTACTAGTGAGCTCTGGAGATGAAATTGGCCTGAAATTAAGAACAGACATTATTACAAATAAATAAATGATGAAGCATCTAAAATAACTTTTGTTAAAATAAAACAATACAATTTTATCATGATGTAATTTTTTTTTTAATTATAAAAAGTATAATTAAATATATAAAAAATTATATAATATTTATTGGATACTATTATAAAATATCTGAATCAACTTTTTATATAGTAATCAGTTGTGAGGATTAACCAGTTTTGTCTTTTGAGTTAATTGAAATGATTATTATTATCATTATTATTATTAACAGGTAGAATTCTTATTAATAATGACATAGAAATTGCTCCATCCTCAAAATATGATGGCCGAGAAAGCTTAACGCTCCATATTAAACAACACATTCAAATTAAGAAAAAATTGACCATGGATTTACTACACCTAACATAGTTTTGGTATTTGAATAACTGTGGCAAATGGTAATAAATATGACAAAAAAACATGGTTAATTTTCATTGTTGTTTGTGCTACTTGTGCGTTTCTCTATTAAGCTGCACAAAAGGTTATTTGAGGTGAAAGAAGATTCTTCAGATTATGAAAAGGTATGAAGGATATGCCTCTTTTAAGAACCTTTGAATGAATGGTTATTTGTGGAACCAAAAATGGTTCTTCTATGGCATCGCTTGAAGAAACTTCTGAAACACCTTTATTTTTAAGAGTGAACAAGGGATTGTTATATGTCAGAAAATGAGGTAGAAATGGCTCCTTACGGTCACAAGTTTCTGATATTTTCAATGTCCTTTCCATTTCTTTCTTACACAAAAGTTCTAAAAGAATCATTAATGCAATCATTAACGAATTATAGTTGTTAATAGGAATGTGAATTGGTAACAGAATCGTTAGAGTCCTTGCTCCTCTCATTCCTATCCATAACACATCCCGGCTCTTTCTAAATTCTGTAATCTGTGGCGCACAGAGACCTTTTACTTCGGTGTAACACAGCAGGACATGATGGCTTACACTTCAGTGCTGTGTTTGTGCACTTGTGAAGCTGAGAGCCTCTGACTATTCCTGAGCCACAGCTTAAGCAGAATCCATAAACACAGCAGCAGCTGCTATCTGTGTCCGGCAGCTGAATATGTGTCCTGACTTAATCCCGCTTTCTGGAAACAGTCTCCGTAAATCACCTGTCAACGGTAGCATCACTGCTCAGAGGGCTTCATAGAACGGGGACTCGGGAACTCAAACGGTACAGGAGAGCTCAGGAAACTTGGACTTTTATTAAAAACGTCTTTCACTTAAAGATAAATGAGAACACCACAGGGGCAGGAGAAAAATACTGGACATGTTTGGCTACAAAAAAATAAACTGCCTTTGTAAAATGTGCCAAAAATAAAAGGTTAAAAAGGTGCTCACCTGACACGACTTGTAAATCTTTTATTTTTGGCACCAAAAATATTCACAAAATAAAAAAAACGGTGAATTTGAACTTTTGATGGATGCTCTAAACAGTGCCCGTTTAGAAATATTAGAAAATAACTGGTATATTTATGCTTAATCATGGCAGCAGTTTCACTCCCTTCCTTTGTACCGTTAGCTTAGCATAGTAGCTCTGTTTAAGAGAAACTTTAACGATATCTCAATAAGGGGTTATGTTTTTGATCGGGCACTGAGAAAAGGGGATAGAATTTTGTATGATAATAATTCATTCATCATGCAGAAAATATAAGGTCAGGTTGAACACACTGCATTGTGGGATACACTAATTATAAAGTCTGCATCTGAATATGCCTACTTAACTAATAAAGTACACTTTAAAAAATTATGTAAAAAAAAAAAAAGATGATAATTTGTATGTCCAGTCAGGCCCAGTGCCAAGGAATGTAAATATATAAATTAGAAATATAAATCAAAGAAATATAAATGATCCCTTATGTAGGCACCAGCTCGGTGTCTATTTGTAAACCAATAGGCAAAAGTACCAAGATGACCTGCTATTTCAGGCTAGATATTGACATGCACACCTGACAGACAGTTTTAACTACCATAGAACATATAGGATAAAGTCTTATGGACATCTTTTTTTATTACATCTTATGGACACTTTACTTTTATCCAATCGGGCCACAGGAGAGTAATACTTCCAGATAGCATTTGTACTACACACATTTTTTTGTAATGCTCACAAAGTAAATTCTTCTTCACTAGCACAAAAATACTCAAGAGTATGCAACTTTGAGTTTGCTGACAACATCGATTGTCTTCCATTTGATTTTGTTCTCTAGTCACAGTTGATCTCGGGAGTCTCTGTGAGATCGTGTGTCACTGTGAAATCGTCCCTACAATCATCACGTCTGTGGTCTCCCATGGTTTTAAAATTGGTTAAGATTTGAAAATGGTCTACTTTTGCGGCCAGCTTTAGCATACTCCGTATACTACTGTACGTGCTACTGAAACAGTACAGGTAGTATGTTAACATGGTATTCGGAAAACAGCTACGGTCTCTTTTAGAGTCATAGCAGCAGAATTCAATGGGCTGGGATTGGTCTGGCCACCAATGAAAGATCTGAGAGAAGCAATCACCACATCACTTTACAGTTTGTTCATTGTTTCAGTCCACGTTGGCTTCAGCAATTAGGTGTCAGTTGTGGAATAAGCAAATGGTGTTTTGTTCAATAGCTCCAATCAGTTCTGAAAGGCGAAAGCAATACCTGTTCAACCCTACCCTCACTTTCATAACAACAGATTGCTCCGATGATACTTTTTCACTCGACTGAGCAAATTATTTACGGCGTTCATACCATATGGGCTGCAAATTCAAGGCCCAGTCCCTGAGGTTTATAGACTTTAGATGCTTGACAGCACAGCCGTATGAGAACAGTGTCTACCATTTACATCACACAACTGAAGACAGCACAGTGAACTTACTGCGATCGGATGGGCCAAGCCTCAGCCCCGAAAGATGTGAAAACATTAGCTGCAAAGCCATGAATTCAAATAGCAGCTGTTGCCCTGCTAGACTGGAAGTGACTAGAGCTGATTTGCTTGTGTCAACTGTAAATCAATGCAGAAGAGCGACTCCCTTTTCAATAATGACCACCAATAAACAGGCTGACTGACACTTTTTCATTCAGTTGAGTCCTGTGCCTGTCTGGCTCCTATCAATCTCGATGTTACCACTTCGTCCCCCATCTGATCCTTTTCTCTGAAACAGCCGGGTTTGCCGAGCCGGGGGCGATTACACAAAGTAATATCGGACTGGCTGTAAAAGTGAGGCTTTTATGGACAGGTTTCTTTTTCATGAAGCATCATGTGACACTCATGCCAAGCTCACAACTTTTTGTGTCACTCTGGCTTTTTTGGTGAATGCCGGGTGGCCAGCTACCTGGGGTTTTAATTACCGTTTTTCAATTAGTGTGTGATTCCAACCACCTGCAGGTGTGTCCATGCTGCCATGGCATAATGGCTTTTCGTTAAAACTAATTAGGACCTGGGGAGAGGGCCATACCCGGGCAAGGAAACAACTGTTGAGACTTCATGTTCAGGTGTGTGCCTAGGTATGCAGGTCCTGCATGGACTTTTCACTAATTGCATAAGGAATATTACATGTCCGATTCAAGTTTACATTTTATATTATATACATGTATATATATAGGACAATATTTAGCCCGGATACAACTATTTGAAAATCTGGAACATGAGGGAGAAAAAAAATCTAAATATTGAAAAAATCCAGATTAAAGTTGTCCAGATTAAATCTTTAGAAATGCATATTAAACTTTGGGTAACACTTTAGAATAAGGTTCCATTAGTTAATGTTAGTTAATGTATTAATTAACATGAACAAACAATGAATAATACATTTATTACTGTATGTATTCATCTTCGTTAATGTTAGTTAATGAAAATACAGTTATTCATTGTTAGTTCATGGTAATTCACAGTGCATTAACTAATGTTAACAAGCACAACTTTTGATTTAAATAATGCATTAGTAAATGTTGAAATTAACATGAACTAAGACTTATAAATGCTGTAGAAGGATTGTTCTTGCTTAGTTCATGTTAACGAAAGTAGTTAACTAACATTAACTAATGGAACCTTATTCTAAAGTGTTACCAAACTTTGATATATATATATGTGTGTGTGTGTGTGTGTGTGTGTGTGTGTGTGTGTGTGTGTGTGTGTGTGTATATATATATATATATATATATATATATATATATATATATATATATATATATATGAATCTATTATAAAACATCTTATAAAATGTTTTATGTCCAACAGCTTAAACATACACATCATGCCTCTTAGGCTCTTACAACACTGTATCTGCCCAGATCCAGAATCCAGTGATGAAAAGAGGCATAGAGACTTTAAAAGAGAGAGAAAATGTTGGATATCTTACAGCTTGAAGGTTGTTTTTGAGCCAGTCATATATCAGCAGAATGAGTTGGCCTGTGACAGAGCTCGGAGCACCTTGGATCTCGACCCAGCGATGGGCGTCCAGATATCCTGGGCTGCTCGTACACTAAGCATTCCAATAGGATGATGAGAAATGTTGTTTGCTTCAGGCCACAGTATATCACTCTACGGCCTTGCCACTTGTTGACAACTGTGACCTTGTTAGAATCTATAAGTGAGACATCTACTTTCAAGTCATAAAAACTGCAAAGCCTTATAAAAAAAAAAAAATCCCTACCAGTTCTACCCTTTAAGAGAGAAATATATATATACAGAAATATGAAAACAACCTCAAACTAGAAGTAGTAGATTACTTTTTTATTGTTGTCTTTTTCTCCTTCATTTAATGATGGCAATAGAATTATAAAGGATTCACCGGAAGTTCAGAGATCTTCCTGACAAGTTCACGGTTGAGTCTGGCAATTCAGTTTGCTCTAATAAGACTTTTCTCGCAGTAATGTCATAGAAGTACCATTTCGGAATGTTCCTTTCAGTGAACAGTTCTTAAAACAACTATTTTATCTCATTGTGATGAACATTTGAATGCTCTAAGAAGCTTTTTTTTCAGCATAAAGAACCTTTTGTGCAATGGAAAGGTTCCAGGGATGTTAAAGGGTGTTAATAGAACCAAAAGATTAGAAATAAGGAACCTTAATTTTTTTTTAGTGTAGAATAGGATCTCTCAACTAAATCCATCCAAAACACAGAATCCTACCATTATATCTTCTTTCCGGGTGCTTAACACCAACAAAAACATACCAAACCAAAACGACACCTCATTCTTATTTTAAGAACGCAATTACCATCTTCAATTACCAATGCACCATTAAATGAACTGTTGAGGAGCATTTTAGATTATAAATCAAGGTAATTGGCAATTAGGATTTGCTTAATGGTATAGAACAAAAACAAAGTTACTTCGATTACCCTAATAATTCTCATGTCAGAATAAAAAAGCATTCCTTCACCCCAGCTAGCGGTCTCGCTGACTTTGATTGTAGCATCTCAGAAGTATTTCAGTATTTCAGTCTCGACAGCAAACAGCCTTTCTGCCACCAAGCATGCCATAAACAGGGCCTTATAAAAATTGTTTTCAGCATTACTGTCATGTAAGACACTCTCTCCCTTCAGCTCCCCGTGAGGCGGCCGCCTCGGGCTCCTGCTCCACGCTGAGCCTCTCTGATCTCAAGACCTAGAGGCTATGACCTCATTAGCATACTCCCGTAAACAGACGACGCTTTCCGTAAACAACAGCCTCGCTCTGCGCAAACAACGGATGATGCGGGCAGAGGTCGTCCTCACCCGCTGAACGGCGAGCTGAGAGAGGTTTCGCTCGTAATGAATAGAATTTCAATTTAGGGGACTGCGGACGGTCTGGAGTTGGTTCTCTGTTTACAAACCCGCTAGGGTAAGTAGCGGCACATTTGCCTCGGATGCATTGTTACAGCCTATCCTCTCCCGCCCGTGGCTGTTCCTTCACGCGGCGGCCCGTGTAGTAGAGGACTGGCGTTAATGGCCTCTCTCTTAAAAGTCTCTTAGCTGAGTCGCAGTACTAAGCCTCTCCCTGGGCTCCCCATTTGTTCTACCTCTGCAACCGAGTCACAGCAAATAAACAACCTGAAGCATGGAGAATGGAAGCTCCGCTCTCCTCTCCTCTCTAATTTAGATATCCCAGCTTCACAGCTGAGGGAGATTAAAGAGTGTGGCGCATGGGAGTCGGCCTACAGCCACAGCGAGAAGCCATCTGGGTACATATCACAGCCTCACCACCCCGCTTCCTCCCGCCCTCCAATCAGAAGAAAAAAGACGAGCTGCATGAGCTGACAAAGACATCTGAGATGAGCGGTGAGTTTGCAGAATGCATGCAGAATTTAAAGACAACTCTGATAAAGTAATAACACACGGAGTGCATTATCACAGCTAAAGGGGTTTGGAAGACACAATTGAGCTTGACATAAAACTCAGCCTAAGCTCGCTGGGAAAATGTGCTTTTAGCTACATTTTGGCAAAACTCCAAGAACATACCTATCCACATGCAATTCAATGCAGTCTTTAGCTCAAATTAGCACTAGGTCGCAGTTAAACACCAACAGCTTTTATTCTTTTCACACACATCATGATTAAAGGGACAGATTTATGTACTAACTTACTACATTAACACAGCACACACATGTTAAAATCCCATAACCAGCTCCATTTAAATGGCTTTTCTAATGTGGTAAACATGCTTGGTAGCCCACCTGGTACAGCACTGCACTTGTGATGCAAAGCACTTGAGTCACTAAAAGAGCTCAAAGACTTGTTCGAGGAAGCTAAATTGGCATGGTTGCTTCAGCAGATAGCAAATAGCTTTTCATAATACTATCAGCTAGGTTCAGGGTAGGGTTTTAATGTAGATGGTATGATATTTTTAAATGCAATTGAATATTAACCTTTAACAGCACTCATCGCACAGATGGCACTCCTGCGACACGTACTGTACAACTGCCAACACTATAAAACATTACCAAGTTCATCTGTTTCAGATAAAACAGCATGCGCTTTTCCAAGCCACTTACAGGGCAATATACCTGAAGCAACGTGATATCACCACAAGCACATTTTTCCAAGCACATATTATGCATGACCATTTTCTACATCTCAACCCAATACCTAAATTTAACAAATACCCTGTACCTTACTAACTATTAATAGATAGAAAATTAGTAGTTTACTGAGGCAAAACCTCTAGTTAAAGGGTTAGTTCACCCAATAATGAAAATTCTGCCTTTAATTAATCACCCTCGTGTCATTCCAAACCTGTAAGACCTTCATTCATCTTTGGAACACAAGTTAAGATATTTTTAATGCATTCCGAGAGCTCTCTGACCCTTCCATAGACATAGCAAGGAGATTGTTAAAATAATCCATACCATAATTTCACAAAGCAACGAGAATACTTTTGTGTGCGTAATGAAAACAAAAATAATTACTTTATTTAAAAATTCATCTCTTCCATGTCACCCTATAGTGCCATATGGACATATCACATATGGAAACAATGTATGCAATGTATGTACGCAGATATGTTTACTTTCAGATCAAAGTGGAAACAACGTAAACTGCATATCATGATGCTGCTGACACAGAACAGCATACGTTGTTTACACATGTGAAACTCCCCAAAAATTGTGCTGTAGGGTTGGAGGGACTTGGAGGAGACGAACTGTTGAATAAAGTCATTATTTTTGTTTTCTTTCGCACTAAATGTATTCTCATAGCATCTAAAAATTACAGTTGAACCACTGATGTCACATGGATTATTTTAACGATCTCCTTGCTATGTTTCTAAGCTTTGATCGTGTTAGGATCCTTTCTGTCTATTGGAGGTTCAGAGCGCCCTCGGAACGCATCAAAAAGTCTTTATTTGTGTTACGAAGATAAATTAAGGTTTTACAGGTATGGAACAACATGGGGGTAAGTAATTGATTAAAAAAATATCTTCTGGTCATTTAAACAGGCTGCACACATCAACAAGTCATAAGATTTGAGGTAGAATGAGTCACATGGCAAGGCTTAAAATGTACTTTTTGAACAAAAATTGACTTAACAACATGCCAGAATTACAGCAATTATAAGATTCTGACTCGTAAAAACATTCAGGTCTTTGTAGAACTCGTAATTACACCTTGTAAAGTTGAATTTTCCTGGCGCTTATACCTGACCCCTGCCACATCATGCTGAAACACTCAAAATGCTTCATCAGGTAATTTTAGTTAAGCAGTTATTTCGTAGTATTTTTGTTTAATAATTCCTATAATTGACTACTGTTACTAATGGAATAATGAAAGACACACACGCGCACACACACACAACACATAACAGGCTGATCTGCTAAGCTGCAGTTTTTGTTATGCAGCAGAAATCAAGTCAGAGAAATGAAAAGTGAATTCAGGGCAAAGTGACTGTTTTCCAACTGGCTAATTCCTGTCCATTCAATCGCCAAACTCCTAGATGAGACTGGATAAATCCTCATTTTTCTTCTGCCAGTGGCTTGAAAGAAATAATGTGAGAGTAGAGATGTGACCTCCTCATCAAACAAGGGCATTTCCTAATAAAGCCAAGTGTAGAACTAGACACACAAGAAAAAATGAAAGCCAGAACAGCAGAGCCGGTCTCCACTAGGGGTCAGCCAAACCACTGGCCATGCAAATTGGCTACTTTAATGGTAATAATGAAAGTGGAAAGAAGGCGGAGGAGAGCTGGCCTGGTTTCATTGTGCTGGCAGAGCAGCAGTGACAAGCTGCTATTTAGAGAGTTGAAAAGAAGCCTACAGCACTGAACTGAGGCGTGACAACTCTGGAAGTACCAGCAGTCCTCAAATGGGTCAGGATGGACTGAATATTAACTAGGCCCCGCACACTAGTTCTCGCAGCAGCATTATGCTGAAAATTGAACATGCAGCTCTGGCCCTGCCTACGCTTTCCGTAACACACACACACACAAACATTCTGAAATGGCAGGAAGAACACTGATTGCATTAAGATTATAAGAGTTTGCTGTAAGACAGAGAGCTTGCCGCTTTAACAAAGTGAGTTTGTTGATGCACAATGTTACACTAAAGAACATTATAAAGCATTCTTTACAATATACAAGAACCTGGGTGTGTTACATTTATTTTATTCCTGAAAGTTCAGCTACTATCTATCTATCTATCTATCTATCTATCTATCTATCTATCTATCATATTTTCATTGTGTCATCAATCCATCTGTCCATCCATCCCAATATCGTCTTACCCAAATCCATTCTCCTATTGTTCTGTCTATCTATATGTTGTTCTATCGTTCCATCGTTCTATTGTTCTGTTGTATGCATCCCAATACCAACATCTATCTATCTATCTTTCTATCTATCTATCTATCCTCATTTTGCACTGAGAATACACAAAAGTAATTTTTTTCTGACGGCTTTGGTTTGATACTTTTAAAGAGCAATAACCTTCTCTTGACAGAGTGTGAATTGAATAAAACCTCTCTGAAGATGGGATTTTAAAAAGCAGCAAAGCCCATGTCAAACATGAGCAGACACCATCCTATGCTGCCACCTAGTGGTTCACATAAATCTGTAGCTGCTTTGTAGAAATATCAGCCGTGAGTTCAATACTTGAGGCTTATGAACAATGATGGGCCTATTTTTAAGGCATCAAGGTTGTAAAACACCGCATCGGCTGAGAGCACTCCAGTGAATACACGTGTCATGTTTAATTACCTAATGACTTCCAAACAAGCATGTAATGAAAACAAAGCCTCCATTACAATACATGACTCAAACGCCAGCGAGACAGACCTGGGACCTGAGAACCAGTGTCATTTTGGTGCCAGCAGCCCCCGTCTAATTGGTCATGCTTGCAAGAACTAGGGTTAGCATTTTACAGTAACACTGAAATTGCTATTGGCATCCTAGGCATAATAAATCCGATAAAAGGCTTTCACAAGAGGAAATCAGGGGAGGTTGTTGTGACAGTGCTCATTATATGTGTGAACTCTGCAAAACTTTCCCTGTGAAATCTAGAATTTTCTTCTTCTCATTCTTTCCTTTTCTCCTCTCTCTTACACGTTAACCATTAAGGCAGTTCCATTAGCACAGGAAAGTGACTAAAATATATGTGTTTCCTCTCGTTATATATCCAGAGCCTTCCGACAATCCCGTCTCTCCGGTGCTCATTGTAGTCTTTACCGCTATTGATTTTTATCATAGATAAGGCGGCTAAATCTCCCCAAGAGCTCTAAAGCCTTCTTCCCTTCACCCAGAAGCATTAGCTTCCTCTGCATGGAACAGAAAATGATCTTTTCTTTCTGGTTTTGGAGGACCTCTGCTCCTTCCTCTCTCAGGAGATAAGCCTCAGTCATGCCGTATAGGGCAACAGATACAGACAACAATACAGAATGAAGATGACTGATAGGAGTGAGTGCAGGCTTTGCATTTGAGAAATACATGTGAAAACCTGTGTTATTATTATGCAAATGGACATATACATGATGTGCTAGTGTTTTTCTGAATCGTTTCGAAATTATTATTCGAATAACAGTGTAATAACATTGTAATACATGTGTATTATGCATGTTTCTGCTAATAAAACCATCTCTGTAGTCATGAGGTATTTTGACAACATAATGTGTGGTCACACTGGTTGTGTAAAGGAATCCCACAGCCATATGGGATTGAAGATCAAAGGCTTTTCCTGTCTGACTACTTACATAAGCTTCAATAACATGCACAGGTTTAAAATTTAAACATGGCTAGAGGAGACACATGGTTTTGTTCATATTTGTTTCAGGTAGTGTTCTGCATCATGCAATACATGTGGCTCTTCACCGGGAACGTCTATTAAATATTAATAGCCGAGCAACAGATGGATTCAGATGTGCTTTGATCACCAACCTTTTTTGCCTCTGAAATTATTCTTCAATGCATGTCTTCCCCGCGTAATGCAAACTGCAGCTTAGCTTGCAGCTTCAATAGATAAGCTACCGTGGCTCTGAGGAACAGACACAAATGCATAGATGTGACACTGTCAATCTGATCGACAGAAGCAGATTACATAAAATGACATATGATGAACCACAAATTGTGTCATGTTACCTAATCCATAACAACTAAAGATGGAAGCAAACGGATATTTCTGTTGCATATAGCATTGTGTGTCATTATACAAAATCGGATCATCAAGCTGAAATCTAAAATGCAAAACTCGGTCTGTTATTTCTATACAGGTCATCCATATGGTCCCACGTTTATCAAAGCAAAATACGCTATTTTCCACATCAGTAGAAACTATGAACAGTTCGATTTATAATGAGTTTGCAAAATAATGGCAAAATGTTGATCTCTGGTGAACTATTCCTTTAAGGCCATGAATGCATAGGCTTGTTCAGCCTTCATTGTCCTGTCAAGCCGTCTTTAATCTAGCCTGGGAACTTGTTTTCTGGAATTCCTACTGTTTGTTCATTTCGTTGTTTGTGACGGGTATTGTTGGGTGCATCTTCAGAGTCACAAACTAAAAGGCAACGGTAGTTTGCAGCACTGCAAAAATGGCATGTTCAAAAAAACGAACAGAACATTTCTTTCCGAGTCAGCTGTTTGCCGAGGACGTCATTTTGCTATTATTTGTGTCCATGGAGACAGAGCTTAGAAGAAGGTCTCTCGGCACAGAGGACATGTGGATTTGTTGCTAGATGTGAACCATTTATACTGTGGAATGAAAAGAAATGGAAACAAGCCGGTCAGTGAGGAACGAGAAGCGTTTGAAATCATTCAAGGTTGCACATTTTGCTGATTCTGAAATATGTGCAGAAATGGAGTAATAAATGGTGACTGATCGAGAACTTTGCTGCGGATGGGAAATGATACAATTTTCTATTTCATTTTTCAAAAGTGCACTGGTGACCTTTTATAGGGTTTTAAACTTATGATTTGAAAGGGATGCAGTCATGCTATCAATAAAAAAACATTAAAACTTAACATCAAAAAGGTCGAAATATCACTTTCTGAATACCATTTGAATATCATGTTTCACACAAATACTTGAGAAGTAAAATGGGTGCAATGTTAACTTTAAATTGCAGATATTATAGATAGTGATGTTCATTTTTTTAAATAACATAAAAGTTCAAAACTACAGTTACTACTCTCGAAAAGCCTTCATTTAAAAATAACTCTGATGGAAGAGCGAAAGATTGTGTATGTGGCACTCACCAGACAGGCAGAGTGGAACTTCTTTTTGCAGGTACAGCAGGCTTTCTTTGGCAGCGAGTAATTGGATCCGTGAATGACAGAGAAGCAGATCATACAGTCCTCCACCCCCTCAAAACGCTTGTCAACATTGTTCTTCCACAGCGACAGACCTTCCAGAATACTGCCATTCTGCCAAACACGAAAAAATCATCCAAACTAGTCTGGCCATTTTTAGTTATTCATATTAAAAAGAAAATCACATTTCACTTTTGCATTTATCTTAAAAGGTTCAGACAGAACATTTCTACTTCCTGTACCTGGTGTGTCAGGTACGTGCTGAGCTGAAGCATCCAATTGCGCCACTGCAGAACAGCCACGCCCACTCTCCACCGTGAGTTTGAGTGTGGGCGTGGCTGTTCAATTTATCCACCGTGCTGAAGACACGTTTCTCTTGGCTGTTCCACCACAGACGCACCATTGCAGGCAAGTACTTCAACGCACCATAGTACACCAAGCAGGCCAGATAGGGAACCTCAAACTGCAGATCATCACTTTCTAGAAAACACACACACACATAATGAAATGATCTCAGATAAGAGAGAAATACATAAATGTAACAAATCATTGGTTAACAGCTGATGGACCAAAGATCTGTTCTGATCTGGTCATGGGTAGCAGGTAATGTAAACTATTATAAAACTATTACATTTTATATTAAAACGATTACATTTTCAGCAATCAAGCTAAAATAAAATAAATATTTTAAAAGAAAAATCTTAAAATTTAGAATAAACACATTTTTAATTATATTATTATAGCTAAACAGAAATGTAAAAAAATGACAAAAGCAAAAAATATTGCTAAAACTTTAAAAATGAAAATAGAAAAATAGAAAGCTAATTCAAAATGTATTAATATGTAACACTAACATAACATCCATCTAAAATATTATTTTAGTAAAATTATGAATAATATTGCATATTGTTGGGTCTATGCAGTTTTGTAATAATGTTAATACATATATTAATATATTTACTTTTTATGCCCGATTTTAACAAGATTTTTATTTTCAATAAATTATTTTTGTAGTGCGTTTAATCTTACGGTGAGAATCAAAGCCCTAAATGATCTGCGACTTACTCTGGGGGGCGAGAGACAACCGATTGATCGGCCGACATTTTTGGAATTTTTAATTAATCGGCATCGACAAATTAGGCCGATCTATAGGCAGACGCATCTGCAGACAGCTAAGCATTGTTGTGAACTGAGGTGCATTTCCAATAGTGTCAAATCTGTGCTCTGTGCCGCTGGCAATGCTACAACACAAATGCTTTGGGCCGTGTCAAATTTAGGGCAGAACACAACTCTAAAAACTATGTTTACACCCTGTTACACCCATTTCATCTTCTTTTCATGCCAATGGGTTGAGGCACGGCATTTTTTGCTCGATATTTGCATAAAGTCGAAGAATGCCCAAACTCTTTAATGCTCTCAACACCTTCTCTGCACCGCTTTCAATCCCATAATGCACCGCGCTAGCGTTTAAGCTCAACTTCCATAGGAATGAATTTGAAACACTCGTTCTGCTGTGCATGCTACATGCCAGTGGAAACGCTCCATGAGGTTGCGTGAGGCGGAGCAGCTCATACTCTGCAGCCGCGGCTTGCTCACACACAGCTTCAGCTAATGATGGCAGGGGAAAACAGTTTCGAAAGCGTAATTACGTTTAACCCTGTACGTTTTACCCACACATGTGAAAGTAGAATTGCAGTTCTCAGACAAAACTTCTGGGCTGATTGTAATGTGCATGTTAACTTTCCTCATGAAATGTGTGTGTGGGTCCAACAATAGCCTTCATGGTGTCTTCGCTCGTGAGCTGCAGGCTGTGTAATTATGAGTAAACTCTTTTATTTTAGTTATCACTTAGATTATGGCCATTTGACTTGTAGCAGTGTCCAGTGTTTCACATACATTGAATTATTTGTGGTGGCTCTTCACAATATCAAAACTGACCACCACAAATAGATTTTCCAAAAGGCTTATAATTCCTTGAATAAACTCAGCACTACACATTTCAAAATTAAAATGCAGCGCGGGGGGTTTTATTTGAATGTATCTTTGAAAAGAACCGACCATCTTCAGAAAAGCTTTGAATTGTCTTTAAGTCTTTCTTGTAATAACTGATAAAGTAGTGTTTGTGAGCACAGCGCCTCTTTGATTACAGCCGTTACCGGGGAAACTGCTATATCTCCCGCTCCAACAGCGCCTCCAGCTGGCAGAGAAAGGATTTGCATTTGCAATTCTGTGGGAAACACTGGTGTCCTTCAGAATTTTTGGGAGAAGGTGCTTTTGGGCCATTTATTATTACTATGACTTAGTAGTAGTGGCTTATCTTGTACCCTGCAGTAAACATTTACTTAAAATATATTTTACGAGATGAAGGGGGGAAAGGAAAAAGAATAAAAAAAAATGGCATAATATATCGGCCACCGGCTAGAGAAAAACCCATATTGGTTGATGTTCCAGAGCATTATACATTTTTTACTTACATGAGATGATGAAGCCTTGAAGAAGGTTAAGAGGAGTTTCCAGGCCAGAAAATATCCCAGGATGAAGCAGTGCTCCATACTGAGGGGCTGCACCACTGCAAACTCACCCACTTGCACGCAACCTAGAATATTCTCCAAGAGCTTTTCTGTGCTCATCAGTGCTCCTGGAGGAAACCTACAGGAAGTGCACACAATAAGTCATCTAGATAACATTGGGTGACCCCACAACAAATAATAATAATAAAAAATAAAAAAACAAATAAAACAAAAATATATTAGATATAAATAACATTTTAAACTGATATTTTGAATAACATCAGAAACAGCTGATAAAAGAATAAAACAGCATACAACAAAGTCATAAAAGCATAACAATAATCAAAAAACGCCAGTCCATTAAAGTATTAAAAATACTGTGTAAGTGAAGTGGCATTAGTTTATTAAATAATAGCTTTAAACAAATATTAAATATTAAACAGATATTTTAAATAATAATATATTTTAAATTAATACTTAAAACAAAAACCATTATATAAGAGTAAACACAATAATTAAATAATGAAAATATAGATAAAAAGTAAATATATATATAAAACTGAATGAAAACAGTGAAAGGACATTCCCAGAAGTCACTGTTACATCATATATGATATATTATTATGAAAATTATATGAATAAAATGTATAAACATGTTTACTGCATTATTTTAGTTTTTTTATATTTTAGACAATACAATAATTAAATAAAATAAAAAAATAAAAACATAACAATAGAGACTTTTAAGGGCCAGTGTGTGTGGAAGAGTGTCTTTGTGTGTCTACCAAGCATGGTTCTTCTCCATCTTCGTCATCAGATTTAGCGCTGGCACTCTCACTGTCACTCTCTGGCAACAAAGACAGGAACACGTCACTCACATTTCTCCTGAGACGATTCCACGTCAGCACTGAAGCTCCTTCAAAGGTTTGTAATGGACAACAGCACAGAGATCTCCGCTAACCCCGTGGAATATAAAACTGTTTCTCTCCCAGAGGCTTGTGCTCTCAATGAAGCATATTTAATTAAACCCAAAGCAGAACGCATTGTGGATTAAACTTCTTCCGTACAGTATGACCTTAAGGCGATGCAAAAACCGGCCGGCCCTTGGAGTATTCATTTCAATTACATTTACAATTATGTTCTAGACAGATACTTTCCTACCAAAGCAACTTACAGGAAAGTCCATTATAGCGTTTCTGCAGACGCTGCAGAACAGGTAGAAAACAAACAATGTCTAGGTGGTAAGACACATTTTCCCCACAAGTCCAATTATAATGTTAAACAAGTTTTCCTGCACCACAAATAGTTGTAATTTAGTTTAGTAAGACCATTTTCTGCCCTTCAGCTGACTCTTTAGTATTAAAAAGTTTGTTTTTTCTACTGTACCAACTACTGTGCTGTACTTATGTTCATTTGCTTATGGTTGCTGATCATGTGAAAGGACATTTAGAGTATACCTACACTATATCTACATTATACAGAACTTTAGGAAAAGTTCTCACATTAAATAAAATTTGCTGAAAATGTTTAGAAATTTCCACATATTTGAAAAAATAAAAAAATAAAACATCTCTTGCTCACCATTGTATTCTCTAGATTGAATGGGTGCCATCAGAAAGAAAGTGCAACCAGCTGATAAAAGCATCATAATAATCCATAAGTAATCCACGTGACTCCAGTCCATCAATTAACATCTTGTGATTTGAACTTAAGTAATTTTTTACTTCAAACCCTTGCTTCTGGCTAAAGTCCTCTATATATAATATTGTTTTTTCAAAGAAAAAGTAATTTTGTCTCAATAAGGAGAGAAATATACACAGATCAAGCAACATTTACGGGCAAAAACTGTCAAAAACAGTTGGAATGAAACGGAACTCTCAGTTGATTTTGATGTGAGAGTACAACATTTTATTTATTTATTTTTTGTTGGAGGAAGCATTATTGTAGATGAAGGACTGCTACTTTGGCCAAAAAATTAAGGATTTATTACAAACACGTAGCTTTTTACTTCATAATTCCTTAATTTATGGACTGGAGGTTCGTGGAATATTATGAAGTTTTTATAAGATGTTTGAACTCCCCTCCTGACGGCACCCATTCACTGCAGAGGATCCATTGGTGAGCAGGTGATGCTAAAATTTCAGCAAATTTTCCTTTTTAGGTAACTATTCCTTCAAAACAGTGAGCTTTCCATTATATGACCTATTTAAATGTCTACTGTGTGGAGTCAGAGTGAAGCAGAAGTTCAAATAAAGCGAGAGAGTCAGTACTTGTGTAGGATGTGGTAGACTGCGAGCTGTAACGGCCGGGCTTTGAAGAGCAGCAGGGGTGAGAGGGTATTCAGCAGGGTCTGGAGGGGCTCTGGCAGACTGCTCCTCTGGTCGGCCACAAACCGAGGAGGGAGTTTATTCTGTGTGAGCAGCTCCACAGGGATGTAGGTAGAGCCTCCCCTACTGCCCTCAATGCCGGCAGGGGGAACAAAGGGTCATCTGGCTCTGTAAAGTCCACTGAGACAAAAGTTTGACATTTAACCACCAGACATCATGTTTCCATTAAACTTGTTTCCAGAAGTATAAATGATACAAGTAGCATAAAATGATTTCTAGGTTAACGCTAGGGATGAGACACAAGGCCTATTATGCAAACATGATTACTAAGTTTGAATGGCTTGTAGATATAGATTTATTTGTTGTTGTTTTGTGTAGTGATGGAGCTTTAATTATGTTTATTTTTTTATATTTTTTATGTGAATTTCTGAAGACTGGATATTCAGCTTCACTATTCCACTAATAAACTAAATTGTAAAATATAATAAGATAGAAAGTAGTTATTTTAAATTGCAATATGTTTCACAATATTATTATTTTTGATCAAATAAATGCAGCCTCGGTGAGCATATGGACGTCTTTCAAAACCATTCCTCCACACCAGCAGGGGGCGATGTGAAAAACTCACTCAGCCTTACGATCGGCTCACAGTTCGACACACAAACAGCTGCACCCATGGATTCCAGAACATGCTGCTGTTCTCACTGGCAGTCTGTGAAAAACACACAATTACATGTCGCGCTGATTAAAAATGACATTCGCTCAGATTGTTGTCTGTATGCAGCACGGTTCTCAGAGTAGGTGTGATTATTTATAAGATCAGCCATATGTGTAAAGCATCTCAGATCTCATTTTACACCTTGTGTTTAAATAAGATCTATTCAAAATGCAGATTTGATTGTGCACTGGGGTGGAAATTTCTGGAAAGGGTGGCTGTGAGCCTGTCTACTGCATACACACAAGTGTGAATGAAGATGGAGAAAGAAATCTCACCTCAAGCCATGCCAGTACTGAGCAGAGCAGGAGATCCCACTGAGTGTTTCCCAAGACTGTAGGAGAATGATCCACCATTCAGCAGCTAGACACTTTTCAGGGGTCACTGCAAATGGACACAAAGTAAAAAAAAAGAAAACAATTATTTAATTAAACAATTATAATAAATTATACTTAATTTAACAATTGAATTAAAATTATATATAATTTTTTTTAATATATTTTTAAGTTAAAGATATAGTAAAAAGGGAATAAAAAAGTTTTGTTGATTTTTATTTTTTTCAGCTTTAAAACATTTTTTTAATTTTAAAAATATGTTTATATATTGTTAGGCATCATTTTAAAAAAAAGTGAAAAAAAAAGTGAAAAGAAGCTTGACAATCTTGAAAAAAAAAATGCTATGATAACTATTTTTTTTATTATTACTTATTAAATTGTATTTTTATTCTTATGATATAGCAGAGAGGAAAATGAGATTTTCTTCTTTTTAATTAATATGTTTGTATATTATTCTATATTACTTGAAGTCTACATTCTTGATACATTTAACATTGTTATTCTAGCTATTATAATCCAGATTTTTTTGTATTACTCACTGAATTTAGATTTTAAATGTTTTATTCCAAAAATATAGTAAAGATTGGATAGGAAAAATATTATGATAATTTTTCAGTTTTTCTGCATTGATGGTATGAATGCATTTTCCAAAAATGCATTCAAAATGTTTATGTACCGTTACATATTATTTCAAGTTGCATGTGTGCATATATGCGTGTTTGTATATATATATATTTTTTTTTTACATTTTATGAATTTTTTGTTTACTATTGGAAAGCTACAATGAAGAGGGCAGATAAAAACCTGCATCACCCACTTGAGCATCACGGCCACAGCTCTGGCATAAATATGACTGCCACTGCTGTCTTCCTCATTACAGAGATACACACAGCCGAGGCAGTCTCACCTGTTGAAGAGGAACCACTGCTCTCTAATGTTCCTCCATTCAGCAATCGTGGCTACGACAGCCAACAAGATCTCATCCTCCACAGCCGTGTCGGCCTGTAGACAGCAGAGCAGCACGGCCAGACAGCCGCGCACACCTACACAACCACAACATTATTCTTTCACATCACTTAAGTGAGTGAGATGGGTGTTGCTCAGCCTATCATGTGCGGTGTGTGTGTGTATATGATTAGAATCCCACTATCGATGCAGTCCTGCTCTCTGTCCTGCCAGTTAAGGAGCTTTCATTACTATTGAATTGATTAATTGATAGGAAGCCATTACTATTGAAAATGCACAGAAATAAATCAATCACATGAATGAGTTGACCTTTTGAAAAGTGTGTCTAACAGAGTAGTTTGGATCAGGCTGTCATTGTGGATCCTTTGCTCTAAAATCTCTGAAACTACATTAAAACAAGAATTGGTGACACTTTATTTTAACTCTATAAAGCCTACTTTATCATTTTTTTTATATGCATCAGTTTTCGACACATATTTCATTGCATTATTTGTTTGTCCTCACGATAAACGCATTAATCGTGCATTGATCATAAAACTAGCATTAAATCATAATAAGATGTATTAGGGAATAAAAAGTGATATTTGTGTGCATTTCATTAAAATAATACACTGTTATAAAGACTGATTCACTTTACACACTATCAGAATACATCCTCCTCTAAAAAAATCCCTAAATTATCCTTTCAGAATGTGTAATGCATGAGCAAAAATTCTTGAAAAATGATTACCTTACAAGATCACTGCTACCAAAAGCTAGATGATTGAGTCTCACAGAGAGGTCTGCCTCCACCTGCTGGTCATCAGGTGAAGCTGCAGTGAAGATGAGTCTGCCCAGTAATGCACTTACAGACAGGTGTGCAGACAGCTGGTTAGTCCGTAAGTGCATGAAGGGGTATTCACCAGTGACTCTGAGACGACCATACAGTAGAGGGTGTTTCACCCACTGCAGAGATGCACAAAGATTATTCATTAAAATGACATATTTTCACCATTTTAAAGGGACAGTTCACCCAAAAATGAAAATTCTGTCATTTACGGTTTTAATCAAGTTTACAAAAAATTAATAATTTTTCCTTCAGGAGCATCAGTGAGAGTTTATACATTCTGTAAAAGTTATGAGCCCCTCAGATGTCCTCAGTGTGAAAAGATGGATTTAAAAATCATTCAGTCATTGTCGGAAAGGGTTCAAATACACAATCTTGCTGGAAAACCAAAGAATTTGTGGGATCTAAAGTAGTTTTCTGAAGAACAGCAGGCCTTTTAACTGTTCAGGACAAACAAAAGGACTTGTGAAAAACTATCAGGAAACGAGAAAAAAAAAAACAGCGGTGGATCATTCAGGTAACAGCACAGTATTAAGAATCAAGTGTATGTAAACTGATGTTGAACGGCCATTTTTATAAATTCAACTATTATTTTCTCTTATAATATAAATGCTATTATTCTCTTACTATTTGTACACGTCTTTTTTGTGAAATATCTTATTCAGGTTAGTACTAAATAAAAAATAACATGCATTTTGTGTGATACCTTTGTGTAAAATAGTTAACATTTTGCAGATTCTGCAAGGTGTATTTAAACTTTTGACTTCAACTATATTACTCACCCTCATGTTATTCCAAACACATAAGACCTCCTCCGTTCATCTTCAAAACACAATTTAAGATATTTTTGATAAAACCTGAGTTTTCGGACCCTCCATAGACAGCAATGGAACTACCATGTTCAAGGCCCAGAAAGGTAGCAATGACATCGATAAAATAGTCCACGTGACTTCAGTGGTTCAACCAGAATTTTATGAAGCTGTGAAAATACTTTTTCTTGCATGCACCAGGACATTAATAACAGAGGAGACTGAGACGAGTTCCCAAACAATTCTTCCAGTTCCAGCCATCCAAATAAAAAAGTAACAGTATTCAGATAAAACACATTTATCTAAAGACCAATAGATGCACTCTTTTGAGACCTTTTGACAATCTGTGGTATGGTGAGCGGCTGACTTTTAACCCAGAGTCCAATGTTGTGGAGGAGGGTGCCCTTTGTGACCCCTGCACCCAGGTGAGTGATCAATGACTGAATGCCAGCAGTGTAGGTTTGCTGAAGCTTCAGAAGAAGAGCATCTGCCGGGGAAATGCATTTAAAAGCAATACACACAGTTGAGGAGACATTCTTGGTTGTGTAATACTGAAATCAATTGAGAAACACATTCTTCATAGACAAATGTTTGAACTTCTTGATGGTTTGGAGAACTGTACCTGAGAGGTGAGTGAAGATTTGGTCCTGTGCACAAAGCTGGAAAACAGTCAGTCATCGCAGACGCCAGCAGCAGGGAGCCCTTAACCGAAGAAAAGAAGGTGGCAGCCATATCAGAGATGAAAGTGACCAGCGTCTGACATGCCCTTTGCTTCTGACAGGGTGGCGTGAAGCTTGTCAATGATCTGCTTGACATAGGCCTTGCCAATGAGAGGCTCTGCAGAGAGAAGAAAGGGACAAACAGCATTATTTCATGTAAGCTATACATTCAATAAGACATTTGCAACACATAATAATACTCAGATAGATGAATTTTGGTATTTTATTCCTTAAAATTTGTGATTCAAGAGCTTGTTTTATAAAAGTAAATAGGTCAGGTTTGGTAGTTTTTGAGTAGTGATGACATGCATAATTACCATGAAAGTCATATTTAACTCATATTTCTTCAATACAAAGAATGAGACTTAACTGAAACTAAATTAAAACAGATACCTTTTCATTAAGCTGGAGAGTCAGACTCCAATTCAAATCCCTCTGTTTTAAAAAGACAAATAACTGATTATTGATATTACATGTTTGTAAATGAGAGAGAACGTCTTTTTATAGACAGATGTGAAGAAAAAAACCGTTGGAAAATGTAACATTTCATTCAAAACATACAAAAGGTTTGGGTTTGGTAAGATTTTTCTTGTTTTCGAAGGAAACTGATGGAAAATGTTTTAACTTATATTTATATTAATTTAATTATATTTATACTTCAAAATATATTTTGAATAGTAAAGATATTTATGATGTTACAAGAAGTTTTTTGGTCACTTTTGGTTAATACAACACTTCCTTGGTGAATAAAAGTATTAATTCCTTAAAAATAAAAAAAACAAATATCTTACTGTCACCCAAACATGACCGCAAGGCTAAAAATAAAAATGGCAAAGCAAGTAAAAATCCAACAAGTTAAACAGAATAAAAATTTTACTGAGAGCCCTTTCTATAAATATTATTACATTATTATATTATATCATATCATATAATATCATATCATATCAAGACTTTTGTGAAAACGTTAGAAAAACATATCACAATTATTTAGACTGGTGTCTGTTTTTATGCTGATGTTGTCACTTTGTGTCATGCCTAACGATAAAAGACTTTTAAACATGGTAAATACACTGAAATACATCATCTCGTGGGTTATTGCTTTAATATATCCCCATATCATCCCAATCCCCCTAAACATGTGGGTCTCTTACACTGATGTGGTTGAGGATCATCGTCTTGTCATCACTGGAGCTGCAGCACTGCAGGGAACTGAAAACCATGTCCACCAGGAAGTCAGTGTCCTTTCTGTCGTTTTGTTTTAACCATACAGTCACTCTTTGTAGGAGAAAGTGGACAGCTGCGTTCTCAGCGAGCGGTCAGAGCTCCGACCCCATTTCAGGCTTCATTTCCTCCGGCCTCAGCAGCACCTGGAACACCTGAGGACTTGGGAACGCCCCGAGCAGCTGAGACAGAAAGCGTAGGTGCCTTTCCGACTCACGTTCGCTCATGTACACCATGTTGAGCCTCGCCAGCTGGCACACTAAATCCAGCAGGTGTGTATTTCTCAAGGGACAGCGCTGCTCGTCCACCGCTGGAGTTTCCCTGGGAGGTTCCTCTCCTTGGCCTCTTTCTTCCTTGTCCGTGAAGCAAATTTTCTTCATCTTAGTCTGTTTACTGGCACTGTTCGGGTTATGTATAATCTGCAGGAGTGATGGAATGCCCTCCAGGGCGGTTTGCTTGGCTTCTTCATAGTCTACGGAAGTTGTACACAAGCGACCCAGACTCTCCCAGAAGTCTGAGAGCAGTCTTTGAAAGGTGGGAGTCTTTTTCCCAGCCACCTGCTTTTCCCAGGAGAGCAGCATATCTGAGACCTGAGGGAACAGAGGACCCGTCTGCAGCGATGGGTTTCCCAGAGCCCTGTCAGTCAACAGCAGGAGCTGTGAAGAGAGAGTTCAGTACAGGAGATATTAGAGGGAGGCCTTTTCATTGTGATCCACGGACCTGTTCTGAGATCAGCATGTTCTGGATGTTTCTCTGCTCCTGCTTGTCTCTAGCATTCTGTAGGATGATAAACCGAAGGCACTCCAATGTGGCGAAAATAATGGCTGCACTCTGTGAGGGACTGGACGTGGCACGATCACTCGACATCCTGGACCAAACAGACCAGAATAAAGGAAAACCAATTAAAAAGTGCATATAAACTACCAGTCAAAATTCTGAAATAATTGATTTTTTAAAATGTTTTAAAATGATTTTTTTTATTGTATTATTCCCCCCCCCCCCACATATAATTATAATTATAGAGAAACTTTATAAGTGGACTTATTATACTAGGGAAAAACACAATTTATTTCCCTCATATGTGACCCTGCAGCACAAAAGCAGTCATAAGTAGCAAAAGAATATTTGTAGCAATAGCCAAAAATACATTGTATGCGTCAAAATTATAGATTTTTCTTTTATGCCAAAAATCATTAGTATATTAAGTAAAGATCATGTTCCATGGAGATATTTTGTAAATTTCCTACCGCAAATATATAAAAACTAATTTTTTAGTGGTAACATGCATTGCGGATTTATTTATTTTTTTTGGCACCCTCAGATTTTCAAATAGCTGTATCTCAGCCCAATATTGCCCTATCCTAACAAACCATACATCAATGGAAAGCTTATTCAGATTACAGATGATGTATAAAATGTCAGTTTAAAAAAAATGACACTTTTGACTGGTTTTGTGGTCCACAGCCACATGTAAAGATCTTATTATTTTTGAGGCAAAAAAATAATATGAAATTAGTTGAAGTATATAGAAGAAGTAATGTAGCAAATTTAAAAAGGTGATTCTGCTGCAGGTACTTGACTATAGGATGAATGACTATATGACATTCCTTACCCCTGTATGACTGATGAGAGGAATGTCCTGGAGAAGTGCAGGTTGGGCTGTGTGACCTCTGCTGGCAGTTTGCTTATAAACAGGAGCAGGTTTGGATGCAGAGATGTTGCAAGACCTCGACCTCCTTCTTTAAGAAGCCCCCAGAGCTTCTGCATCACACCTTTCCTAGCACTGACATGTGTCCAGCAGTTCTGCACAGAGATCACATCATGGAAGTGATTCTAAATCACCGCTGACAACACAGCTCTAAGATGCAATGACATTTGTATTAGACTGCATCAGAAGCTTTCTTCTTATAATGAATACAGGTTATGGCAGAGCTGGAAAATATGGGTTCTTTGTTGTTTATTATTTAAAATAAATATTAATAAAAAAATATTTACACAGCTATTTAAAAGTTTGGGGTTAAAAAGATTTGTTAATAAATATATATATATATATATATATATATATATATATATATATATATATATATGTATAAATTAGGGCTGTGCAAAAAATCAATTGCGATTCTCATGCACATCTCATCATTAAAGAGGCTCCTGTAATTAGAAGTATATCTCCAGCACGTGCGTTCAGTTCAGGGTTGCCAGGTTTTCACAACAAATCCTGCCCAGTTGCTTCTCAAAACTAGTCCAAAACTAGAACAATCGCGTTCCAGAAGGTTCCCCGATAAAAAAATTGGTTCCCGGGATTAAAATATACGTTTTTTAGCAGGGTTGCCTTGGTAATATTAGCATTTTAGGGGCTTAATATCACGTTATTTGTATTGGGGTCGCTTTGACCCACGGACATGAAAAACAACCACAGACTTGGCAACATCGCAGGCGAGTCTTTGTCGATTTTGAAAACGATTTTGTGTTAGTTGTCAGTAGTTTTTGCTGCTCAAAAAAAATAAAACCTTACTGACCCCAAACTATTAAACAGTAATGTATTTTAATGTATTATATCGGTGTACAAAATAATCAGTCTCACATCAACAGAGGACAGAATATGGAGAACCGCATCCCACAGAGGAGGCAGCACAGCAGAACATGCTCGGGCCGCTTCTGCCTGGATCAGTTGGGGTGTGTGCACACACATGGTGGCAATCAGCTCAAAGAATGCTCCTCAAATCTAGAAAATAAAACAGAACTGATACTAAAACACCTGATGTGGATCTTCAAGTAAACAGGTAACAATCAGTACAAAACACACTGTGAATAATCTAATAACACTGCAGATTACAGTGACCTCTTACACCAAACCCTAGTCATTTTTCTGTTCTCAATAAAAGCAAAACATACCAACATCTCTATTTTAATATATTTCCATTTTTAATAACAATTCACAGTATATTTAATGTTTAATATGAAGCTAGTTTGGAGAGGATTTTGAGCCAATGAGATTTAGATGTGGGTGTAATGTGAAAAGTTGCCTGTCATGGTCACGTCTGGTTAGGATACTGTTTAGGCTCACCTGTGGGGTCTTGTGTTTGCTGTACTTCCAGAATGAGTTGGGTAAGTCGCTCCTTTAGCAGCTCTCTGTCCTGCTTGGGTAAAATGCTCAGCAATCTCTTCAGAGCCAGCAAAGAGCTGGTCAACAGATGCATGAACTTAGCCTCTCACTCCTCATCTGGCACAATCCTGCACAAAAATAAAATAAAATAAAAATATCTTCTACACATAAACTACTACTACTATTATTAATCAGGCACACACTGCATATATAATCAAATATAAAACATGACCAAGTTCATCAAAATCAAAGTCACCATCTGGTCATTTTTGGAAATATCATACACTTAATGCTGGTCACTGAGAGTGTCAGCTGTTTCTTTCATCAAATTGTCTTGGAGAACTTGAAAATCAAAGATAATTTTTACCTGAGCAATTACAAGATTCATCAAAAAATCTGCAGTGTGTCATTTTTTTCTCACTTTGAGCTTAAGATACGCTTTATCTTACATCCAGGACTTCATCTTTACAGAAGCTGATTGCCTCTGAATGTTTATTCAGGGGAAATGCGGCCTGGAAAGCTGTGCTGGCAGCCGAGGCAGCAGGAGAGTACAGTATGTGTCATACTGAGAGATGAGCCAGTGACCCATGATGCTCTTCGGGTAGGGGGCCAGACTCCTCTTCACTTTTAAAACCAGCTGCTCAAAGCCCTGCTGTGTGGCCTCTCACACACGGCGATCGTGGTCCTGATGAAAATATATTCAACCACAAAAAAAAATAAACTGAACATTCAAATTCAACTAAATTAAACATTTACATCTTCCTGCTGCCTCTATATGAAGTGGGATCCAAATATCGGAGACCACTAGAGAAAACTTCTCTGTTTCTTATTTATCCAAACTCTTTTATTGAAAATGACAATATTACAATTTGAATAAAAAGTTAAACTGAAAAATTTATATTTACACAGACACTTAATAATATTATATACAAGATACAATTATAATTAAAGCTGCAAGCAGCCTTTCTGGGGCCAAGCCCTTATTGCTCTTTGGCTTTTAAGGGTTTTTCAAGCAACTTTTTCAGCACTTTTTACAGAACAGATAGATTCAGAATTACAGATAAGGTGAAATCAGAAGGTCTGATGAGAACGAACGCAGAATGAAGTTACAAAAACACACTTATTTTTGATCCCATATTAAGAAACTTTAGTACAGCTCTTACCCATGTAATAAAGGAATTGAAATGACAACTTTATACCCAATTTTAAACTTTTCCCATACAGGTTTCGAACCCACAACCTCACAGGTTCAGTACCAACGCCTTAGCTAAGTGTGCCACATTAGTTGACACACAACTTACACGGCACAGAAGAGAAGTTAAGGTGTGAGAATGATTTCTCTCACAAGCCCGAAGTAGCATTTTAGCCAGATTAGCATGCTACGCTAAAAAATGCTAACATTGTCAAAGTTAACCAGATTGCTCAAGAAACCCATTAGAGTGAATAGAAAAGTGTTAGCATTTTAGCTAATTAGCATGCTAAGCTAATTAGCATAAATCAACAAGCACAGGCACGGTCAACTTTGGAGCCGCATATCTCTGGAACGGGAGTGAATATCAAAAATCTGTTGAGTCATTTCTGTCAGGCCCGGTCTGAAGTTCATCTGATAAAATTTTTAACAAAATTGAACAAGATTTCAGGGAGGAGTAGCGAAAAAACTGTATTTCATTCCATTCAATATGGCGGACAGACGCCATGTTGGAAAATGACAATTGAGACATCCTCAGAATCGGCATAACCAAAGGAATAAAATGACATAAAAATAACAAAAATCGATCAACATTTACAGTAGTTATAAGGGGTTTTGCAAGAATCGTTATATCTCTTGAACACTAGGTGGCGCTGTCTTCCAACTTCCGGGGTACTTCCGGCACATGGTGTTGATGATGCCTATCGATTTTTGTGAAGATTTGTACAGTAGTTCAAAAGTTAGAGCAATTTTTGACAAATTTCAAAATGGCGGACGGGTGGTCCAGGTGGTCTTGACAAAATTGACATCCACAGATTCGAAATGATCTACAGAAACCATAGACATCAAGATCATAATTTTCTGATGAATTGTTCAGAAGTTATAAGCTAAAAAGTGCATTTTTGGTATCTCAACACCCATAGGTGGCGCTGTTCCCAAATTTAGCATGGACCCCCAGATCATGGTGTAGATGAAGTGTACCAAGATTGGTATCGATTGATCAAAGTTTGGCCGAGATACAGCATCTCTACCGATTTGAGGTCAACCTCTGTAAGTTCACAGCATCATAACTTTTTTTTTCACTAGTGTTCAAAAAATTCTGTTCAGTCTATTCTGTGCGGCTCAGTCCAAAGATTATCTGTGCCAAATTTCAGAAGAATTGGACCAATTTTGAAGGAGGAGTAGTGTTTAGACTGATTACTGTACTTTTCAAAATGGCTGCTACTGTAATGGGCGGAGTCTTAATGTAAGATATGGAATGGAATCTACATGAAGAGTCAAAACAGATGTACTAAGTTTTATTTTCATAGAATTAGTGGTTCAAGAGTTATTAACGTTTGAATGTTGAAATTTTGAGCTGGTGGTGGCGCTATAGAGTTTGCCCTAGAGACCCCAAAGTTGGTCAGGTCACTTATAATGACCAGTTCTACAAGTGTGCCAAATTTCATCATTTTCCCTTTTTCCCTTCATAGGGCTACCATAGACTCCCATTGGACGAGAAGAAGAAGAAGAAGAAGAATAATAATAATAATAATAATAATAATAAAACGTACAGATACAATAGGGGCTACAGCCCTTTGGGCTTGGCCCCTAAATATATCAAGAAATAATATACAATTATCATTCTTCCCTTACCATTGATATTCGGCAGTATATCTGAGGCCAATATGGGAGGACACCATTTACAACATCAGACTGTCGCTCTTGACACATTGCTCCAAACTCTTTTATTTTAGGAGTTTAGGAGTCATTCAATTACGGAGTCAGTTAAATGAAATATTTTATTGAAATGTATATGTTTTATATACATATGTCACAGGACTGGATTTTTCGGGTTATTTTCTGATATTTGCAGTTCAAATAAATGCTTTTTCAATATACCTTTTATAGCCATTATATTTTATTAATTCTATCTATAACATGCAGTGTTGTGTTAGATGTTAATAAATATTTATAATATATTAAGTGATGGATTTGAAATGTGCCTGTAAGTAACAAAAGTAAAAAAAACAGTCCCAGTAAAAAACACAGTACATGAAAATACTCAACAATGTTCTTTTATTTAACAGTTTTAATCAACAACTACATACATCTAAGAATCACTTAAACTAAAAAACTAAAAAGCAAAACATTTCTATTACTTGAAATAACATCTTAAACTCAAATAACAACTTAAAAGAGAAACTCCATGTACCTCTACAACTGATACAGTCTTCAACCCTTAAGAAAATGTGTGTGGAGATCAAGAATGAACGTGATGGTGCTTAGTGATCCACATTTTAACAATTCTACTCATCCATTTTCAAACATTAGCCCACTAGGTAACACTGAACTCCAATCAATAACAATAAATTACACCTTCAATTTAGTGACCGCATCTCTCTTAGTCTGCATCAACCTGATTGTCTATCTGCTCGGCCCCCTGTACTGCAGATACATATCCTGGATCACTGGAGGAAGAGACACCAACTCCTACGAACCCGGGTATGACGCCACTTTCCCTGGACAACAGATCAGCAGCTCTGCCACTGCTGGATGCCTGAAAGACAGAAAACACAGGGCTGTCATTATACATTCATCAACATTCCCTATCTAGATGATTATAGTATATTAGTATAGTCAGGTTACATCATATACGCAGGGCTCTCAAGTCTCACGCATTGGGCGTGAGACTCACGCATTTCAACCCGTTCACACGCTCACACGCCACACCTTGTATTTCTCACGCAGAGACATTACGAGGACAACGCCCACCAAGTTGCGGCGCTATTTTTTTAAACAGTGAAACAGGTAACGTAGAGGAATCAAGTGAGTTCCCCGAAGGCCCTGACACGCACCTGCTAATCGAATAAAAAAAATATAGCTACCGATCAGCCAATCAGAAAATAGCATTGCTGTATCCGGGTAAGATTTTTACAGGCTCGTGTGCAACACAGATCCAGACGCTCGCTGAAGTAGGTAACGTTACGGTTACAGACTTGTCAAGACAATGACACAGATTTTCACTATATGTTTTTTTTTTTATCAATATATTAATTTAACATTTTTTAAAAACAGTCTAAGATATGTTTTGGTCTGATGGTTATTATGACCCCGACACGCACGCAATTTTGGCCATTATACGTGGTCGGCCGTAGCTTTTGTGCCTATTATTAGCCCACTATTATTTTTTTATTGCCAAAGTTACACGTTGAAGAGGATGCGGGGCTACTCTGACAGTTTTATATAAGAGACTTCTATAATAGGCCTATCCATAATACTTGTATGGCAGTATCCATAATAGTTAAAAAAAAAAAAAAATTTCTTTCCTTTTATTTTTACTGCACCTCATCCTGGTCCCCATTTTCAAAACGTTTTGCCTAGGCTATTTCATTATATTTTATCCAATGTATAATATTGATTATTGCATTCGTCTATTTCAAAGATGTCAGGGAAGAGGCAAAGGAGCAATCTTTCATGCTTTGTTCTAAAAGATCTGGGCCCGTATTCATAAAGAATCTTAATGCAAAAAGTAGTTCCTAGTGACAAAATTCTAAGAAAATTCTTAGAAATGTGGGCGTTTACTTTTAAAATTAAAGAAAAAAATCCTAGTAAAGAAAAAAGTAATTCAGAAAGCATCTTATCCCTTAAAAGAGGTCTTAAGGTAAAATTTGTTATGAGCACAGACGAGGACTTTTAAGAGGCTTAAGAGTTTCTTTAGCAGAGGAGAAAATGGCAGAAAGATGAAGAGGCAGAAGAAATGTGTTGCAGACAATGGATGACAATGAGTTAATAAGACGGTATAGATTATATAATAATTTAATATAATATAATTTAATATATAAATTAAAGTAATCACTACATTACAATATTTGGCAACTGGGAACATGCAACAATGCAATAGTGATGATTTGAGTCTGTCACAACCTTCTGTAAGCAGAGTGATCACACAAACAATTACAGCACTTTCAGAACATCTTATTGTGTTCGCAGTTCATTTCGTTTCCACTGGACATTCCCACCTTACAGGCTCAAAAAACTGCATTTATGAATATAGCAGGCTTAGGTGCGCACAAGCAGGGGGAATGAACCGTTAATAGTTTGTCCCATGTCTGCTTCTTGTCCCTTGCTGTGTCTGAATTTTCCTTTAAGAATGGCCTTGTGTTCATCCATTAACTGGGCTAACAGTAAACACTGTTCCTCTGTCCAGTTTGGCTTTCTCGCTCTTCTTGGCTTTGATTCCATGTTTGATACATTAAAACCAACACTCAAACCGCCACTTAAATAGGACAGCAATCACTGTAACTGGAAAGAGTGGAACAATTTTTATCATTCTAAGCCAATCAAATACCTTATAGGAAATTAAAAGCATGGTAAATAAAAAAATAGAATTCATATACACACATATAATGTGTGTGTGTGTGTGTGTGTGTGTGTGTGTGTGTGTGTGAGAGAGAGAGAGAGAGAGAGAGAGAGAGAACGGTCAAATAGGAAAAATTACGCATGTAAATTTAAAGTGAGGATTAGAATAGACCCTATACTTAAAATCACTCTTTTTTTTCCTTCTTGGACAACCAGCCAATCAGAGTCTTCAAAAGATTGTGTCATACATAGCAACCGGTTCAACCCCGCCTCCTCACTAAGATAAACGTTTTTGTCTTTTCCTTACTCAGAGTTGCTCTCAGATCGGTCCCGAATCGCTTTTAAGCTAAGACTCCTACGTAAAAGTTTTTAAGCTAAATTAAGAGTTTTCTGAGAGGATTCTTAAAATCTTTATGAATGCGGGCCCAGCTCCCTAAAAAGGTGGCTAGGTCAGAGGAGGAGGCTGTGGAGAATACAGTAGGGGAGGGAGTTAGGGTGCCAGTAGAGGATGGGTGCATGGAAGAGACTGTGGAGGACCATAGAGGAAACAGTGGAGAACCCACTGGAAACAGGGAAAAAGAGAGGGTTATGTAGAGCAGCCACCTGTAGGTGTTCCTTTAAGAAGGAGTGGTCAACCACCTTCAATACCACGACTTAGGTGCCCTTGAGCAAGGCATTGAACCCCCAACTGCTCCCCGGGCGCCGCAGCATAAATGGCTGCCCACTGCTCCGGGTGTGTGCTCACAGTGTGTGTGTGTGTTCACTGCTCTGTGTGTGTGCATTTCGGATGGGTTAAATGCAGAGCACAAATTCTGAGTATGGGTCACCATACTTGGCTGAATGTCACTTCACTTTATCACTTTATCACTTTATCACCATTCATCACAATGGGAACCACCAGCTCTTTTTACTGGTGCTTAGACAAGATAACTCCTGTGTCAATCAAGGTGTGAGGGACATAAGCAGGGAGGCTTTCTAAAATAGCTGCATTAGTGTTAGTGCTTGCTCATTCAAATACCTATGCTGAGAGGGTTTTCTCCATGGTGGGATTAAACAAGACCTAAACCAGGAACAGTTTAGCACTTGATGGAACTGTGAAAAATGGCTGGCCTGGAACCACAGTGATTCAAATGGGAGCCACCAACCCCTGGCCTCAAAACCAGCTACCAACACCTACTATAAACAGCACTGACCATTTTTTCTCTCTCTCTCTCTCACACACACACACAAATAAATGCTGAATTAAATAAATATTATTTTATTTGTAAGAATATGTGTCATTTATGAGATCAGACCCCCGTCCCCATCAAACCCCTGCCGCCATCGCGACCGCGGGCAAAATCTCACTCTGAACTCAGTTCAAAACTTGAGAGCCCTGTATACGGTTGCTCAACTAATGCCCTTTCTGTCTTTTTACACTACAAACACGTGACGACAGAACCCTAAGAACACAGATTTACATAACAGACACGATAAGTGAAGATACAATGATTGACAGGAAGCACATAATACTAATTTGTTGTAGTGAGCTATCCATGTGAACTGTTGCAGAGCTAGCTACACTGACTTTTGATATTATTTTACAGTTTTGGATGGTAGCTAGAAAATGTTCATAATCGAATAACTTTTATTCGTCTTACCCGAACATTTCCTTTCCTTCTGTTTATTTTTGCCACCCATTCTTGTGCCGACTGAGCCTTTGCATCTTTTCAGACTTGAGTCACACTAGGCGCGCAGTTATGATGTCAGGCACGCGCAGTTCGCGAGCGTCCAAAATACATCACGTAGTATTGCACTCCTGGAGTGTGCTGTGTTAGATAACGTCAGGTATTTCTGTTTTTACTTTGTGGACATTTTTGTATTCTGTATAGATATGGAATTATTGTTTGTTTTTATTTATAATATCTTACTGACAGGTATTTGATACTTTCGTGCCTCACGTGCTGGTAGTGTATACTTCAGTTCAATGTGTTTCTCGTTTGAAGAGAAGGATGAGCGTGGACGCGGAGCGCGTGTTGATCCAGCCCCAGGATGAGAGCGGTGAGGTGCTCGGATCCCCCTTCAATGTGCTGCTGGACATCAGTCCGGATAAACTGCAGCTGGTCTGCAGTATGTTTTATATTTGTAAATGTGAATGTGTTCATTTGGTTATTTTAGCATTTTATAATAAAGTAATAAAATAACATAACAATTAATCAGCAATTTTCACTCCATCACAGGAACCCAGAGTGTCGGTATTTGGATAGCACCAGTAAAGACTGTTCGATTCGGATCTGGGATATGGTTTTGGGCCGCTTTGATAAGATCCTGACCGTACACACACAGTCTGTGACGTGTAAAATGGCGAGGTGATGGTCTGCTGTACACGTCATCTGAGGACAGAACCATTAAAGTCTGGAGAGCCAAAGATGTAAGATGAGACAGATTAAATAGAACTTGAAACTGTATTTAAGAGGCTGTTTGATTGAATGATGGTGTGAACATCTGTTCTGGTCTGTGCTGTAGGGGGTTCAGTGTCGGACACTGCAAGGTCATGCTCACTGGGTCAACACGCTGGCCTTCAGCACCGATTACATTCTGCGCACAAGAGCCTTTGAACTAGCTACTGCAACCATAAATCCTCAGGATCTCTCTGGATTATGTATGTTTCAACACCTGCAGTTGATTCATTATTATACACTACACTACTGTTAATGTTTCTGCTTTCCACAGTGGAAGAGGTCAAGGAAAAGGCTTTGAAGCGCTACAACAGTGTCAGAGTGGGACCAGTCTATATACAGCACTGACCCGTAAGAGAAAGAATTCATGTGTAAACCTGAACATCTGGTCTTTTCAAGGGTGAAGGTCTTGAGAGGCTGGTGTCAGGATCCGATGATTTCACAATGTTCTTATGGAACCCAGCAGAGGAGAAGAAGCCAGTGGCCAGTCTGACGGGTCACCAAGCGCTGGTCAATGAGGTGCTGTTCTCACCAGACACACGGTTGATTGCCAGCACTTCCTTCGATAAGTCTATAAAGATCTGGGATGGAAAGACGGGGAAGTAAGCAGGATGGTCACAGATCCTTGGTTGATTTGGTTGCTGTTGTTTTTCAGAATAGCATACTACCATATTTCTGTAAAATATTTGCATTACTACGTTAGTCAACGTTTGAAGTGGATAAAAAAAAGTTCATCAAAGATGTTTTGGTTTTAGGACAACTTTGATGAAAGGTTTCGATCCATTTCAGATGTTCACTACTGTATATTTCAATATTAATATTAGTATATAATATGTAAAGTGTCTGTAAAGTATGCATATATTCTATATGAATACACAGATTCTACATTAATTTTACATTATTGTTAAATGGATTCATTTTAGTGACACAAACCCTTAGTGTACTTCCAGTAGTGTACACTAGATGGCACTCAGATCACATCAGCGCTGGTCTATTTTGCTCGTCTGTGCATGGCAACAACCAAGAGTTTCTTGAAATACAACATTAATATGTTTTCTCTAACTTCGTGAAAGTGTTTTTAAATGACTGTATAATCCTCTTTTTGTTGTTTTTCCAGGTACCTGACCTCACTTCGTGGTCATGTGGTCCGCAGACAGCCGTCTGTTGGTCAGTGGCAGCAGTGACAGCACCCTATATAATATTTTAGTAATATATATATTTTTATTTGAGATGTAATTTTATGTGCTTTTATCATTTTGTCAAATTTCTATAAAGCTGTATTTTTTTATGTAGTTTGGATTATTGTAGTACTTCAACTTAAAAGTGTTTACTACAGATTGTTGCCAAGCAATTTATTTATTTTTTAATCTAAAATTAAGATTTTATTTCATATAAGCCTTATTTACATTTCATTTAAAAAATATATTTTTATTTAGATTTTATTTTTTTGATTTAGGAAATTTAGTACTTCAACTTTTCATTTAGCTGCCTAGGCAAGATTTCTAATTGGCTTTAATTTCAGTTTCAGTATTTTTTTAAGTTTAAATGGTTTCTCTAATGGGCTTTTTTTATATATAACTTATTTATTTATTTAATTATATTTTAATATAAAATATTTTCTTAAACATTTATTTTTATTTGTCATGGTAATGCATTAATTAATTAATTTGATTAATTTCTAAAAGAATAATAATAATTTTTGTCACATTTTTTTTAATTTTTGTGAACAATGACAACACTGACCTACATGTATTTTTAAAATTAATCATTCATTTGTATTTTTCATATTAGGATTATCATGGATATTTAGAAACCAAAAATGTAAGGGAATTTAAAAATTGTGACTTACACCAAACTGGGGGCAAATAAAAAAAATGTATATATGTGTATATAAATATATATAAAATAAGCCACAATTTGCATATTTCATATTGGTTAACCATATAACTTGCCACATTTAGAGATTGCTTTTGACAGGTCACTACATGACCACATAGCAAAATACTAAAAACACCACTAATCTAGCTTTCTTCCATTGCTCAGGTTTTTGCAGTTGACTGGAGTCCCGACAGTCAGAAAGTGGCCAGTGGTGGAAAAGACAAGTGTTTAAGGATGTAAGTGACTCTACACCGATTATTTATTTCCACACACACACAATGCGGTGTGCCACACCACCTGCTAGGAACACCTGGCATGTCTTCTCTTCTGTTCCCCTTTAGATGGAGGAAGTAACCCAGAGAAACCAGCGACCCCTAGCTCTGCACGCAACAGCCAATCATGCGTCTCAAAGCATCACTCCACAGCTTGGTGGACAGCAGTGTCGGAGCATTAAGCCCTAGCCTATTTGTCCAATGAAACCGCTTCGAGAGAGTATCACAATAGCTGACATATAATGCTCTCTGATGTTGTTGGGCCAGATAGAAGGAAGATAAACCGCTGCCTTTTTTGCCCCACTCAAATAAGCAATTGCCCTGTGGAAGTGCAGGCGAACTGACCCAATCTAATCTGTGTAATCTTTGTAATTAACTTAATCCCGAATGCTGTGATACAGGCGGCATTAACTGGGTCTGTTCCAGCGCCAAGAGATAACCGGCATCGTCACAGTGGGCCGTACTACGTCAGCAGAGACGTTTTCTCATTTAACAAGCAGTAAAAGGATTTTTATGGGACCTGTGTCGTGTGGCTTCCTTATCTTGAATGAACAACTGTAGAGCATCAAAAGCAGTGTGATGTTATCACACAGCACATGTATGACGTGAAGAGTCTTAAGATGGAATTCAAAGAGTTTGGATCCACTGATCAATATTGGCTACTCAATAAGGTCACGGGACGGGAAACTGACCCTTTTTGGTTTATTGAATCTGTGTTGAATCGGTTGTGAAGCAGCACTGCATATATATCGGACACTACAACAAAAGTAGCATGACTAGTACAGAATAAGCAACCTTTGTGGGAAATGCTTGTGTTAGGAACAAGGAAGCTTATAAACAAATTGCATAACTAAAAAAAAAAGCTGCCATTTACAGTGTATAAAACAATTAAAAAAAAACATCAAGCTTGAATGCCCTGGTCTTCATGATTGCTCTCAACATGCAAGTTTTATATTGAGTATCACAAATGTCTGAGCCTCTACCATTTTTGAGACTTAAAGCACATTTTCAGAGCTGTACATGTTAACTAGGACAAAAGATCATGTGCATTACGTTTATATTTCTGCGTACATGGTTGTGCTATTACATTTCATGCCACATAAGTAGACTGTCTCACGACTACTTCTATAAAAGCATGGTGGTGAGAAGACACTTGTTCACATGATTCACACGATTTTACTGCAAAATGATGAAAGGCTTGCTCATGTATGAATATTTTTGTGCGTCAATAAATATACCGTAAGCTACAGGTTCTTTCTCATGGCTCAAGCTCCCGGATTCAACTATGCAGACACAGATTGATGGTTTAAATCCTCTAGCCCAGAGGTCACAGTTCAAGTCTGGATCTTTAGTCTTGACTGACGTGGCCAACTGTGTTTGGGATAGTTCAGTCTGTCTCGATCAGTTCTGCAACCTGGTGCGTCTTCAGTCTGTTCTCCAGACATTGTTCAGTAGCTTTACAACCTCCTCATAGAGAACAAAGACAATGGCCACGTCTAGACACACTCTGCCCAGTCGTGGGACCGTGCCTTTGTAGAACCTGGGATGCAAAGTTAAAAAAAGTGTTATGGACAGGTCATGTTTTCAGCGGTCCAGAAAAAATTCAGTATCACTTCAATAGATTTGCTCTGGGTGAAAGATTTCCAGATGCAGATGTTGCATCAGGTTCAGTGACTGCAGCTTTAAAGAACACTTGACGCAGAATACTGTCATCATTTACACACAGTTGAAGATATTTTGAAGAATGTGTACAACCACTGGTTGCTGGTCTCCATTGACCTGAATACGAAGAAAAAAAAACTATGCAAGTCAATGGAGAACAGAAACTCTTTGGTTTGAGATTTATACACATTTGGAACAGCTCACGGGTTGAGTAAATGACAGAATTTTTGGGTGAACTATCCCTTTAAGGCTTAATAATAGAACATTTAATTCAAAAGGAAATAATGATTCTAAATCAATAAAAAAAAAAACATACGCTTGAGGGCCTTCATTCTTCAAAATCTGGAATGCACAATCTAACGTGTTCTTGTAGCGATGAGCCTCCAAACCCTTAAAAAGAATTATACAAAATATATATACAAAAGTGGTATTTAATACCATTTTCTATACTAATTAATAAATAGATTCATTTTATTATTATTTAATAAATAATAAGCATCAGTCTCTGCTGACCTGCATTCGAGTCTTCACCACATCAAGTGGCGTGTTCCCAAAAACACTCGCCGCCCCGGCTGTGGCTCCAAACAATGCTGTAACCAGTGGATGCATGTCACGGCTGGGGTCATCACCTGAAGAAAAAGCAAAGATGATCATATTGTTGAATGGCAATATTCAAATCAATTACTTTCAAAATATTACTGTCAAATGAAGGACAGTTATCTCATCCTCACCTTTGTACCAGTTGCGCAACAAGTTCATAACATAAAAGCGTATAGCCTGGTTGCTACCCTGCTTCAGAAGAGTAGCAGTCAGCCCTTGATACGTCCCTCGGACACCTACAAACATAGAATAAATATGCTATTAGGCAAGATTATTTATTTTTTTAAATGTTATATTTTATTAACTTTTTATTTTAAAAACAATAAAAAAAAGACATTTTATTATGTTATTTTATTTTTCACCAACTATTTAATTTTATATTTCATGGCCCACTTGTTGATAGATGCTATAACTTCCATTAAGTTTTCTGTGAGTGATCTGTCTCCTACCGGTTTTATGAATAAGTAAGTTGTAGTGATTTCATTTTAGTACCCTGATCTCGAATTATTTCCCGTACACCATGGAAGAATCCTCGATAGCGTGGCCTCAGAGAGCACTGGTCATGAATGAACTTCACCTTAAAATAATACAAACAGGACATATTTTGAGTGAAAATGTACATTACAGAGGATTAGTTAAAGGGTTAGTTCACCTTCAGTTGCTGTACCCCAATGACTTCCATCTCTCACTTATCTTATTGTGTTACTTTATGGGGCCGAGCCTCCCAGACGAAAGTCAAACCTTTCATATCATTATATGTGGAAGATTTTTATTAGTAAGATTTTAATCAATCCAGAATAATCAATGTGAATCTAGCCATTTTTGTTGCTAGTTGTTTTTCCATTATAATCCTATAGGAAATGGATAAAGGAATATGCTTACGTGCAGGAATGTACAGGGCTAATGAATAACATATGGTTAGACATACATTAAGGACCTCCCCTCCCTAGGGACTTAGGTAAAGTGTAATCTAAAGGAAAAGTTTTACTATTTGGAAACGCCCTGTATACAGTATATAATGAGATGCAACCTAGCATTTCGACAGAACTCCTTGCAACGAGCTCTCGACTTTGTTTTGCTTAAAATAAAGTCTTTTCTTCTGAGAGAAAAATCCCTGACTGAGTTTGATCCTTGGGAGAACCGGCAAAATACACCACAGATTTGGCACCCCAGATGGGACTGGAAAGGAGCAGAGTGGACGACTGCTTTTGAGCTGACTGATGAGCAACACACACACAGTGGTGGCCACCATAGAATAAGGTAAGCATTTTTTGCTTATATAATAAGTGTGTGCTGTTGACTGGTCAGTTCTGAGTGGTAAGGACACTTAAAATCTGCTCTTCCAAATTTAGAAAAATAATATGATATCTAAATTGAAAAAGGGGTTTTACTCCAGAAGAAATAACTGCATGCACATATTTGGGTTATTAATAGGAAGGCCTTGGAAGGCAACCTCGATTTAAGACAAATATGGTGTAGGCAGAAAGACATGGCATGCTGTGTGTCTGTGTTTATCGGATAGCTGGGCCTAGGTAGGACAGTGATAAACGGATAAGCAGATTAAGGAATCGCGAGGAAAAGTCCCACGGATACCGCTTTGAGAATGTATAAGTGAAAGTTTCGAAGGTCAGAATAGGTGGGCCCTTAAGGAGCTCTAGGTGAGCTGTGTTTTGTTGTGTGGATGTATCTGTGTCCGGACGAATGAATGTGTGAACAAATAAATTCTGTGTTGGGTGGGTAAAAGTTGCGCACCATTCTTGGACTGTCACTTCAGGGTGGCTGGGTGGAGTTGGACGCAACTAGTATCCACTTGAGAGGGATGAATGTATGATGAGCCTTGATAATAAAAGGACAATTAATGACTGATTATCCCTTAGATAAAGGGAAAAGTATGCAAGAATAAGCACTCTGGCTCAATAAAGAGTGCAGAAAGTGTGAATGAGGTTAGGAAATTAGCATCAATAAAGTTTGAACCAAGATCTATAATAGATTTTTGCATTTAGGATGTCTGGGTGAAATGGGAGAAAATTTTCTGAGCCCAGTGTAGTGGGAGTGAGAACAAAGGAGGACGTTTCCACAGTAAAGTTGTATTACATGGGGGGAGCAAGAGGTGCTCTCCCCTCCTGGATAATCACTTGGGAGTGATCAGGTTACAGAGACTGGTGTTGAGAAAGGATAAGTGCAGGAGCCCTAAAACAATAAAGTTAACTGAAGGAAGGTTGTTTTAGAGAAAAATAAATACAAATGTTCCAAGAAATGGACTAATATAGAGATGGCAGATATGATGGAATATAGATATAATAATAAATTAATTAAAATAAGATATGCATTTATTATTTAATAACTTATATTAATAGATTAATTTAAAAGATGCACGTGCTTAAAACTTTAAATCTAATATGTGAATACATCTAAAATTTGTATCTTGTTATCCCTGGGACACAGTATGAAAGTTAATCCATTACGGAGTTTCAGAGATCGGGCTTGTGTAAATGTCAAAAATAAAAGAAATAACTTGTGCAATGTGGAATGAAAGCAAGATTGGGTGACCAAGTTAATAGACATTTTGATTCAAAAGCTATAGGTATTTTATAATAGGAAGGAAACTAGTTGCTTAAAGAATTAAATTTAATTATTTTATTTACAATAATAGGAATTCTTTTATGTTGGTTAGGAAACATTAATTCACAAATACCAGATTATTCTGAATCATGTATGCAAATTTAGAAGAAAAATGATGATTGAAGTCCTTATTTTACCATATGCATGTCATGCTGTTATAAAAAAAGGTTTATTTTATTTTATTGCAGTATACTTAGATAATAAAGGTAGCTGATTTCTGCATTTTGCAAAGAAGAAAAATGCTTGCCATTTTCCTGCAATGAAGAACTTGCTTTACTAACAAAGAATAAGAGAACTGCTGTTATCAACCAGATGATTTAGTTTTTATTAAGGGACCACTGAAAGAAGAGGTTGAAAAGAGAAAATTAGAAAAGAGCTGATTGCTCAGAAACAATTTGGTCAGAAGTTACATGGGTACATTTGATTAATGCAGTCTCTGAGTGTTAAACTTTCAGATGATTTCTGGAACAGTGCCTTGACAAAGGAAAGCAATGAAATGGAGTCTGTCGAGGAATGGCAAAGCAGCAAACACAGCAGCAGAGAGAAGAAGAGGGAGGGGCTGACGGATGTTCCCCTCCCCTCCTGAAAGAGAAGAACACACTTCAGCAAGGAGAAGACTGAATCAAAGCAGGAAAAGGTGAATCTTTCACTTGAGACTTTTCCTGAGGTTGAAAAGAACATTATGAAATGCAAAACTCTGGCAGAAAGCAACCAGAAGCCAGACTGAGAAGAAGAAGAAAAACAACGGAGACCGTACACCACAACATCAGGTCTTTGAATGCCATCACAGACTGACGACCAAGTACAACAGCCCAGGCTGATGATGTCACCAGAAGGACTTCCATCCCTTCAGTGCACAGGTCCTGCATATTCAATGAACACTATAGAGACTGCTTCAAATGTTAATTATTTTATTTGATTATTTTATTTACTATGTTTTAATCTTGATTATTCACTGGTCTCACAGCACTTCCTTAAATTCTGTGTTTTAACTAACTTTCTCAATCTGCTTTTCAATAGGTACCAGTCCAGCCTCATGTCTTAAAGAAAAAATAATATTGTGACAGACAGAAGTGAGTACTTAACTCACCAATCAGATAAACATGGAGCTGGATTTGGCATAGTAAGACAGTTTCATTAAACAACTAGGGGAAAATGCACAACTAAATACTTGACAACAATGATGAGCTCTTTGGGAAAGAAGAGAATAAATAAATAAAATGAAAAAGGGTATCTTGATGAACAATAGAAAAATATATATTGTTGAGAAAATAGAAATATTGGTCACTCCATTTTGTTTTAAGGTAATTTTCTAAGGTAAAACTGAATAAAATAATAATGAATAAAAGATTATTCCAAAGATCCAAAATCATGAAATCACATATACTGTCATCACTGGGGATAACCAGATGGAAATGTTGATGGCCATGGATCCAAGATATGCAGAGATCTCCAATCCTCTTCTCAGAGTCGCTCATGAGCAATAACAAAAAAGTATTTGACTAAACTTTAAATTAGACAAACACATGACATTTGAGAAATGATAATTGGCTCTCTCAAATGCCCAATGCCTAGGCCTAATATTCTAAACAAATTAATCTATGAGATTTTGGAAAAAGGAAGGAAAGAAAGAAAAGAAAAGTTTTTGGCAAAAAAAAAAAAAAAAAAAAAAAAAAGGGGGAGTGAAAGAGTGTGAAAAAAGTATGAATGATGGTGTTGTATGGCATGAAAGAGAGTGTCTGACGAGACACTGAGGCAATTCAATCAATTTGCCCAAAACAGCTGTATACAAATTTGAATGTGGGCCCACAGGGCAAATTTATGCCCAGACAAATAATGACCATGGATGTATTTGGTTAAGTTTCCTGGTCAGTACCAAGGTCTTTGTTGTGGCAGAAATAAAAACAGTGCCACACATGCGCAGCGTATAACATGGGAAGGCAGAGCAAAGCAAGCTTGCTCTGTCCACCCCACATCTAACTTCCTTTTCAGCATATCATGATGGAGCTGATTGTGTCAAAAGGATGAAATATTATCTTTCTGACTGTTAAAATAAATGCAGTGGGTTGAGTGTTTTCCAGGGCAAAAGGCCTATGCTACCGAGCAAGATAGACCTAGATAAATTATCAAGTGATATAGTGGAACTCAGTTTTCAAAACAAAGAGATAACTAAATAAGCAAATTGTTGAGAATAAAATTGAAAGGAATTAAAAAAAAAAAAAAAAAATAGTAAAGACAGCACTGAATTTGTGAAAACTCAAAAAGGGGCCAAGACAGCCCTCAACCCACATTACATTTCCACAGGTCACACCAAGAAGGACAACTGGCAAGATGAACAAATTAGCATGCTTGATAACACTAACAAAAAATTCTTAAGTTTTCCATTTACAGGTGACAGCAGTTCCAGTAAGACCAAGGAATGCTTCGCCCCATCAAAGAGAACCAGTGAGGGTGCAGAAATGATCTCGAGAGCCTTGCATGAATCAGCAAAACGGTTACAGAGTGACACCTGAGTTCACATCTCTAACCTTAAAATATGCCAACCAGCTTCAACAACTCCACACAGCATGAAGTGAGGGATGAAGGGCGTGCTAGTAACGACCCACCCTTGCCAACGAGGGAAAGACCATTGCAACGACTCGCAAAGAGTCTCCCTGGTGAAGATAGAATGAAAGAGTGATGGAACTGATACTGAGATCAAAATACTTGGGTGCAGATATGAGCCAACAAATAGAAAAGAAAAGGTGGAAAGAGAATGTTAAGTAATGGTAGATGAAGAATTTGAAGGTTATGAGAAGGGAAATATGGATGTAGGAAGATTTGAAGGGAAAATAGAGCAATTTGATGCAACAAATAGAATGAAAGGAGCAAAATAGAAAAGCTCAAGATTTGTGAATTGAAGAAGGAAAAGTATGTGTTATGTTTGGGGAAAATGCTGTATTTATAGAAGGGAGCATTTAATGAAGAACTGATCAAATTGAAAAGGCTAAGAATGATAGATAAAGAAAATGTTGGAAAAGATAATAAAATGTAAGACTGGTTTGATTTACAATTAGGAACATGTGGAGCATAGTTTACAACTAAATAGGGAAAGTTTTCAGGAATTGCATTAATGACAGGAGATTTACTATTTTACTGTATACTTCCTATATTGAGGTCACTAGTCAAAGCCACAGTTAAGCAAATTAAATTCAAAGATGTCAAGATAATGGGAAATTGATACATAAGGTATCTAAGCTGAAGATCAACTCTTATAATCTTGTGATATTCAATGTGTGATGTGATTTGTATTTGTATCTGTATGTATTTTTATGCCTTTTATACAAAACTGTGATAACCAGGCAAATGCTGAACCAATTGCACATTCATGCTTTTAACAATGTTTACTATTAAAAGAGGGGTTAGGGAGACTGGATCTTTTACTCACTCCTTGTCAAAGTAGGAGAGAGATGTTTGGTCCAGTAGTCCCTCAGAGTGGAATTTCATAATCTAGTCACTGGTGATAATACAATGTGACTTATTTAGTCACTAGGTAGTGTAACTAATATGACTGGATTATGGAGTAGCACTCTGGATAAGAATAATCAAATGTGAGACTTATTAAGTCTCAAAGGGGAGAATATGTGGAAGATTTTTATTAGTAAGATTTTAATCAATCCAGAATAATCAATGTGAATCTAGCCATTTTTGTTGCTAGTTGTTTTTCCATTATAATCCTATAGGAAATGGATAAAGGAATATGCTTACGTGCAGGAATGTACAGGGCTAATGAATAACATATGGTTAGACATACATTAAGGACCTCCCCTCCCTAGGGACTTAGGTAAAGTGTAATCTAAAGGAAAAGTTTTACTATTTGGAAACGCCCTGTATACGGTATATAATGAGATGCAACCTAGCATTTCGACAGAACTCCTTGCAACGAGCTCTCGACTTTGTTTTGCTTAAAATAAAGTCTTTTCTTCTGAGAGAAAAATCCCTGACTGAGTTTGATCCTTGGGAGAACCGGCAAAATACACCACATATACAAACAGGCACTGAAAATAATGGATCAGAAACCAACTATGTGGCAACACTGTTTTATTGTACAGAAATACAAGCTTCTAGATTTTGATAGTTTTATTAAATTCTCTTTTCTTAAACTGACTTTTAAATGCGCAAATAATCCAGCTCCAGCCATACTCTGCCCTTTTGTGACAAAAACAAGCACAAGGAGGGTGGCCACTAGGAGAGCAGTGGGTGGCGACTGGATTGCAGAGGGGCGCAAAACCACTTTCGGCCAGTCATGTTTTTCAGTGATAGGGACCCATTTTTGGAATGATTTACCAACTTCAATAAAAACACAAACCGAACTGAAAACATTTAATAGAAAGGTGAAACACTGGCTGAAAGAAAATCAAACATGTGGCCACTGAGTCAGTTTTGTTGTGATGTATTGTCTGTGTTGGATCCCTGGTTGTTTGCACATGGCTGCCAAGGATTACCCCACAGGGCGGGGTCTGGGGTATGGGAGATAATCTTGTAGCAGCCCAGGCCCTCACTATTGGGGTTATCGGTGTGTGGGTGCGAACGGCAGGGTGTTTGGGGCTTGTTTTGTTACGTGATGTGCCGTTTTGTGTAATATGGTCACGACTCTGTGAAATGCTGATTAGGGATGTCAAATTTCGATTATTTCCATGATCGATCGTCGTTTAAATTAACGATCAATTAATCGATTAATCGTTAACCATAATACTGCAAAATGCATCTATTGCAGGCACGCAGTCAGCGGTATGACAGGATGTGCAAAAGCCACACACACACACACAAAACGCTTTCTCACTTGAATTAAATAGGTTTTAGTCTGAATAAAATGCTAGTAGCAGGATTATAAAATGAATAGATGCGATTATGATCATTTGATAAAATGAAGAGATTGCGCCATACTTTTGAGGTCATTTTACTTTGTTGACAGTTTCCAATCCAGCACGGAGAACGCTGAATGCACCTCTTGAAATGGTTTTGTGGTGCTCGTTGTTGTATTTTAAAGCACAATTGCAATGTTTTCAACTGACATTATTGTATAAAATTATCCGAAATGTGGAGCGCGTGTGACTGCGCTGCACATTAAGTGAACTACATCGGCGCTGCTGCACCAAAACACAGTTGCTCACATTAATTTGATCCTGCTGGATTCTGTCCTAGAAAATGTCAGATTTTTAAAAATTCGGCATACAGCGCATTAGATCGTGACAGTGCATGCGTGCAGACGAGGATGAGCGAGCGCGGCTTTGGCTAGATTTATTTGGAGGTTATTGCTCATGTCTCATTCGGCACAAATCGAAATGTTTCCATATTCGCAATGTATTTGAATGTTAAACTATTATTTATAATGTAAACTAGGCTTGTACTTAACACGCATTCGCATATAGACGGAAAAGATGATCCTCTTCATATGAGCAAAAACGTCCTTGGCATAACAGCAGAGTGGACCGGTATACTACGGTCTATTTAAACTGACCAGTGTAACCTTTTAATGTTTAGTTGACATTTTATTTTGATAGTGAACAGACTGCGATGTAAGTTTGAATCGCTAGAATATACGTGTGCAGCAGGCTCCGGGGCGATCGAAAAAGCTGAGACATTAAAAAAAAAAATATATATATATTTTCCGCAAAAGTGTTTACTTTCATTTGTGCACACTCACAATAAAAACAGAAGATTTGTGCTCTTGTAAAATAAAGCAAACAAACAGAATGCGTTGTCATCCTTTTTTTTTTTCTTTTTTTTTTTTTTTTGTGAACTTATGGAGCGCCCACACTTCTGTTTTAAATCCGTTAATCTTAAGTCGGATATATTTCGCATAGCCTATTTAAAAAAAAAAAAAAAAAACATGAAAACAAATTGTTATTTTTATTTTGGGCCTATTACTTAGTAGGCTATAAATTTTCCTTAAAGCATCCCATTTTGTCCCAGGGCTTAGAACCTGTGCCCTAGTCAGGTCCATGCAGAAACTTGTGAACGATGCTCGGCGTCACCGTTTAGTGACAGCAGTGAATGCTCCAGGAATGTGTTGGTCACAGCGCCTATTAATCGCTGTTTTGAATCCAGCAATTATTTATTTAGAAATGATAAGATCTGATTATGACAAGTGTGGTATAAAAGCTTTGTTTATTAGAGGAATAATAGGTTAACTGGAAAATGTTAGATCGCGACCATGCTTTTGGACCCCATAGTCTTCATTTACGCGGCTTTGTTCTGGTTTGCCGGTTGGTCACGAATTTCCACAAATTCAGTATATTTAGGCATTGTTTCTTTTCCTAAATCTTCATAGTCTAACCCTCTAATTTCCCAGGTTTATTTTATTATCTTTCGCTTTTAATAACTGTTTTCGCATCTCTTACTGTGGTAAACATGGGAAGGGAAATTAAAGATTTCATGAATTAAGAATTCGTTCGATTTATTAATTTGTTCCCTTATTTCACTTAAATCATGGGTTATTTAGGGAACACAATTAATGAAACATGGACAATTGCCACATTAATAATTCGTAGGAATTAATTAACAAGTTGTAGGAATGAATAGACTACCTGTCCTGTCACTGTCCCGCAGCCCTGCAAAGCGCACGATATGAAACAGTTATCTGATGAAATGATTAGTAACTACATTTCTGCATTTAATGTTGAAGAACTTTTATGTTGTTTCTATTTTAATGTACTTTAAAGTTTAAATCACATTAAAAGCTTAATTTGTACATTGTGAATGAATGATGATGCTTTTATATATCGTCACCGTCACTCACAGCCGCTCGCACGTGTTGAGTGCACATGAGCCGCACGCAGCCCAACATTGAATCGGTTAACCGACCATCGATAGCCTTAATCGATTGCATCTCTTATCGACAATTAATCGATCATCGATTAATCGTTGACATCCCTAATGCTGATGTTAGTATATAATGTATTTGCTGCATAATTGTGTAACTCACACTATGTAGTTCTTTTAAAAACCATATATTTGGATTATCCTTTAGAAAGGTCTGACCAGGGACTGGGGTTGCAAATTAGCCTATCGGCTAGAAACCTTCTATGCAACAAATCTATACATTTTGTTATGGCTCTGATTGTGATAACTTATGTATGTAACAATGTGCACTGCATTGTCCCTGACAAATAAACTAATTAAAAAAAAAAAAAAAAAGTATGGAGGAAGAAAAAGAAACACTATGCAAGTCAGTGGGGACCAACTTGTGGTGAACTAAGCCTTTAAGGTGATGTATTCTTTTTATGTAAAACGAAGAAAACCAGTAACAGTCCTACCTTGACTGTCTCCATTGGACAGACCACCAACACCGCCTCTGCAATTCCCGCTCCAAGTCCACACAGCAAACTTCCTTTATTGTCAAGCCGACCCGTGGCATCCCTCATTGGGTTACTAAGAACCTCAAATGTCCCAAACCTGCGATAATGTCAAAATGAAGTGTGTCAGCAACAGAGACACTATTTAGGCTCAAACACTTAAAGACCAGCATTTTTACCGAACTGCAGATTTCGGAATGGATCCATACAGCAGTGAACTAAGTCCTCTGTATAGACCTCTCAACCCATGATCCTGCACCGTCAGCTTAACACAGTCCCCTGTGCAAAAAAATCCAGGTTATGCATTTCATTTAAACATTCACATATTTTGTTCATTCGTACAGATAAGGAATAGTTCACAAAAATAAAAAATGTAGGTCTACTGTACATGAGTTTGTTTCTTCATCTGGAAAGATTTGGAGAAATTTAGCATTACATCACTTGCTCACCAATGAATCCTCTGCAGTGAATGGGTGCCGTCAGAATGAGAATCCAAATATTTAATAAAAATGTTATAATAATCCACAGATAATCCACACAACTCCAGTCCATCAATGAATGTCTTGTGAAGTGAAAAGTTTTTAAGAAACAAATCCATTAAAGTATTTTATTTTTAAACTGATGCTTCCGGCCAAAATATCAGTCCATAATCCTTAATAACACTTCCTCCAATGAAACTGTTCATTCACTGTCGTCTTCTTGCATCAAAATCCACTAACACATTGTTTAGAACTGTTTTCACTTGTAAACACTGCTTGATCTGTGCATATTTCTCTTCTGATTCGCTTCTGAGTTTTTCACCAGCGGAAGCAATAATATATTCAGGGACCGTATTTTAACCTGAATAAACAGATTTAAAAGTAGTTTAAAACTTTTTAGTGGTTGATTTCTTTATTACAATTCTGTTCTGACAAAGAAATATTCTCTTCTACATCCTGGATAGCCTAAAGGCGAGCACATTTTCAAAAAATTGTCATTTTGGGGTGAGCTATTCCTTTAATAATGGTCGTCGTCCTCACCTATGCCTCGGTAGCGTGGAGGATTTGCTCGTTCGTCTAACTGTAGCTGGGTCTTCACATACTCTGTTGGAAATGTGATGCAGATCTCAATGCCTCCTGCAATGCCACCTGGGTAAAAATAATATCTTCAGTAAATAAAGTGCATCTAAATTACATTCACTGACATCAGAGTCAATCTATGTGATACAGCTGTTTGACTTCAATCAAGGACAAGTCAGTTTCATACAAGGACATTTTGTTTTTGTTCTGCTTGGTTATTTAAGACATACATGTTTGAACTATCCAACCAAAGAAGTGTTTGTTGTTAAAGTTGCAATGTTGGAATATGATTAAGTAGTTAAACTGACATTTATATTAGTTTATGTTAGTATTAGCAAACTGTTTTAAGTGTCCAAACATGTATAATACATGAGCTACTTGTCAGTACATGAGATTTCTGGAAGCTACCATTTGGTTGCCCCAAAAAAGACATGCATGTCATGGACTGACAGTGAGTTTCACAGTAATGGCAGACTGGAGGGGGTTATAAATGGGAGACATTTGATCCTTAATCACGCATGACTGTTGTTGTGGTCTCGCGCATAATCGGGTATAGCGTGATCCACCAAAACATTGGCGCTTGTGTGCTTCTAACACAAGCACAGTACGCACTTACCTGCGAGAATAGCCTTCCACGGGTGGGTGATTTTTCTCCCTCCGATTGCTGCGGCCGCTAGATTCCTCTGGCCTGGATAAATGTTAGGAATTGGGGTAAAGGTGCGCGTCGAGCCCCCGCCGGCGGAGGCAATCCGGGGCAGCGCTGCAGGATGCTGTAGCGGCGTGCATCCTCGTCTCAGTATCGCATCTTGGCACGGTCCTTCCGAAACAGAAAACGGCTTATACAAAGACGACATGTTTCAATAATAATTTACGCGAAAAAGTGAAAATCTGTAATGTGTGACGACCGGCAAGATGTGTCTGTCAACACAATCACAGGAAGACCACTGCGGAGGAGTGGCAGCGAGGGCGCTCATGAATATTAATAAAGAGGTCATGCATTGAGCTCAATCATTGGTCTGTTTTAAACATTTGATTAATTTATTGCGTTACTCATCTTATGTAATATTAATAAGGTACACTCGCCGATTCAATTGGTCCTACTGTATTTCCACACCCTAGAAAATGTTTGTTAAAATATAATAATAAATGTTTGATCAGAGAAGGTTTGAGTTTTAATAACAAAGACATCCAATGTAGATCTGTTTTTCAAACATTTGTCTAAGGTTATTGCGTTTCTAAATTCAGTATATATATATATATATATATTCATAAATTGTATAAAATACTTTAAAAGCGTTACAAATTTGAATTACTAAAATTTTCGTCAAGTTAGGCCATTCAACCTTTTATCCAAATTATTATTATTTTAAAATAAATAAAACCTTTTTTTAAATGTATGTCAAGTTTATCCTACGAACGAACATTTGTCCCCAAACTAGCTAGTACCTACCTTATTTAAGCTAAAATTGCAACGTTGTGATTAAAAAATAAACAAAATAATAATAATTAACTTATTGTAATTAGTATTTGAATCTGTGTTCTTAATGCTGGAAGTTTAGCCTACATGTTTATTTAGTTAGAAAGTCTAGAAAATCACACAATCATGAAAGGAAGATTTAATTGATAGCTTGCCTTGAATATCAACATTTCCTGAAAATTAGAGAACCTCTCTTTATACAGACCATAGGCCACATGAAATACATTTGTAATCATTTCAGATCCTGTTATACTGTTATACCCTCTTATATAGGTTAAGTGGTTCTTGTATTACATGACCTGTGTGGTCTTTTGTGTGAATGCTGGTGTTTGCTGGGTAACAGCTGGGTGTACCTGGTTTAAATTGCACACATGAATGCAAGCTTTTTTCAGGTTTATTTACACACATATGCTAAACTAACTCACAGACAGTTTAGCATTCAAATATAGACACTGTTTAAAACAGTACTAAGTTATCTGTGCTGCTCCATGCAGGAGTTTGAGAATACTTTGGAGTTTTAAAGACTGGGGAATCTGAATATGGCTCCAGTGATGAAGTGCAGATGTGTTCCTCAAATGCTGCCAACAGTTTCCCAGTTTCGCACCCCACCTCTTGGCCACAAATTCCTATTGAGAGCTGAACCAGAGCTGGAGATAAGAGCACCAGCATGACAATGATTGCACACACTCTAAGTGAAAGGCCATTTTTCCACTAGTATATTTTAGCAGCTGAAAGGTACCTTAAATCACCAGGAAGAAGGAAAGGGGAACTGAATAGGTGGCTTGAATTTTATTTGTCCAGTCAAGCAATTTAAAGTTCCTATTTGAAAGGTCACTTTCTTCAAAGTATTTGCATAAGGGTAATCAGTGAAAGCCATGTTGTAAAAAGCACATATACGCAAACCCACTGAACAATTTCAGTTATCTTCAAAGGTTTCATCCACAATTCCATGCATTTTCCTGGATTTTGAAATCCTTTTCATCCTACTCCAAGTGATAACCTTACCTATTTAGACAGTGGTGTCCTCAGAATGGATAATATATGTCCCCATAATGCACATTTGAGTGAGACTTTACTGTTGCACCCTTGCTGTAGTACTGGATCATTTGAGCTCAGTATTAGTCATTTAATCATACTTGTTGAGAACTTCATCTAGCTGTTTGTCCCTTTCCTGGTCATCTATCTTGCACAACCTAATATCAATTTTGTGTTCATTTAAAGGGTAAATTTACCCAAAAATAAAAATCATGTCTTTAATTAATCACCCTCATTTCGTTCCAAACCCATAAGACCTTCGTTCATCTTTGGAACAGGAACTTAGGTCCAGAAACGTGGCAAGGACATCAGTAAAATAGTCCATGTGACATCAGTGGCTTTTGTCAGACTACTTGAACTTATATTTTCTACAGACACACTGCAGCAAAAGATAGAGTTAAATGTTTTAAAACCTTTTTTTCTTTTTGGCGAAAATACTAATGGCATAAAAGTTTTGTAAAGTAATGTGTGTGTGTGTGTGTGTGTCTGTGTGTGTGTGTATATATATATATATATATATATATATATATATATATATATATATATATATATATATATATATATATATATATATGATTTAGATTCTGATTTAGAAAGCCAGTAAAAATCATTTTGGCATCCTGTCTTGCCTCATAAGCCAATGGTGCATGGACACCTCTAGCTTTAGGATGTTGCTAGACTCAACCTTGTTGACAATTCACTCCATGTGTGAACTCTCAGCTTGAGGCAACTTTGAGTCTCTTTGGCTGCCTCAGATAACACCTGAAACGTGAAGACTGTGCTTGAGAAATGAACCTCTCAGCCTCTCCTCATTCCTTCATTCTTGCCTGTAATCAAACACAAATGTTTAAAAATGTGTCTATAGCTAAACACCAGACTGTCTCTATTTTTATTTGAATCTATTTTAATGTACACGTGTACACAATTTTAATGTTTTTCATGTTGCTAGCAAACCTTGGACAATTCAATAAATGTTTTACATCCCTGATTCATCCTTAGTAAATGCTTTTTGACAACATTGCACATAATGCATTAGAATAATTTCAAGCATATAATAGTATTCATAAAATAAGCACCACAGTGAATATTAAAGACAAGAAATCCATGACTCTTGAAAGGTAACATTTCCTCACTGCTGACAAATGAAAAGCATATAATGTAATGCTGAAATAACTAATTGGATTTTGCTCTGAAACAGTGAAACAGTTGAGTGCTGTTCTTGACCTCAAAGAACTCAAAGACAGTTCTAATATTTCAAACAGTCCTTAAATTGTTTTTACAATATTTTACTGAACAAATATATATAAAAAAATTGAACAGGTAAAATAAGACTTAACAAAAATATTTACAATTTCGCATTTTCTTATTTTAGGTAGTCATCAACAGTTTTATTAAGATGAACTGTTTCTCTGTCCATCAAACAACAGACACTTTGCCTGCACAAAAAGACTAATCAAACAACGGTGAAAGGAAATTCTGAAAAATTTACCATTCTTAAGTAAATCAATTTATTTTACACATCATACCATTTTGATGTTGTCTCTAATAACCAACTGGGTCAGCAATTTATTTCACAATATGTGTAATTTTAATACACAGCAATCATATATATCATATATAGTGTATGCTACATTGTATAAAGTAAGCAAATGTTTAAAATACTGCATAATTTTTAAATGAAATATATATTTACAATAGTGATTTAGTCAACAGCAGTGATAGATTTTCTTTCTTTTGTTGTTTAATCAACGTGAATGACAGATAGCAAAAATATAAGACCGCTGTCACTTTAAGAGCTGCTCCGATCAAATACTGTTACATGTTTTCTCTACCTCAGCCTTTTACTTTCAATTAAGACCTAAATATCATTAGGTTTACAAGGATACTTTCAAAGAAGGGCATTCTGTGTATATTTAACTGTTCAAGGCATATAAAACTGCAAAAATAACTTCACATGCTTGTGCCTCTCAGACAGCATGCATAGCAAAATTAGTTATCTTTCACTGCTGGTTGTGTTTCAGTGGTGTAAAATCAATTGTTTTTAAGCAGCAAGGCTTAAAAACACATGCAAATGATTTTCAGCAACGTCACGTGACAGTGAAACCAATAAAGACGTCAGTCCAAAATTATATCCCTTATCGGTATATCCCCCACTCCTCTAACCAACATGCACATGAAAATTTTTATTTTATTCATTGTATTATTTCTAATGTTATTATAACAATACAATAAACTATACACATTTACTTCTTTTATTACAATATTTTATGCAATTATTAGCCTACATTTATGATTATGAATGCGCTGATTTCTTTTATATCTTTTACAATACATGAAAAATGATGAATTATTATATTAAATATTCATTTACTGCAAAAAAGCAATATACAATGTGTGTGTGTGTGTGATATAAATATATAAGTATATTAGTATTGCATTCTGAACATAACTTGTGTGGTGTGTCTACTTACCTCATTCCAGCGTAGTGTTTCACGTGGCAGCCCAAGGTGGCAGTGAGGACAACAGCTGACAGATTCCTCTTCCTCCTCTCCCCTCTTCATCTCCCTTGGCCTATCACTGTCCCACAGGGGAAAGACACAGAGCGAGAGGAGTGGGCTACTCCAAAATGAGGTCTGGGGTCTCGCTTGTACTTCAAATGCTCACCACTGGGGGGCAGTGTTAGATCCTCACTGTCCGCCTGCAACTAACAAAACCTTTACTGAACTCCTCCATCTAGCGCACACATGCGGCAATGACACGTTATATTTTGCAAAGCTAACTCAGCTACATAATTTACAACCAGCTGAAAGGGTTGCAAGTTGGCAACAATATACTGAATGCATGCCAGATCAATGAAATCCAACCCCAGAGTCTATCTAGTGCTAAAAAGGCAGACAAACCAGATCATTAATCTATTGCAACATGCCCTATATTTAATATAGTTGCACATTAAGTACAAACATGAGTTTCTCACTGTGCCCGAGGTATGTTTTGCTCTTCGATTGGGAGAGATTTCAAGCAGTACCAACAGAGATCAAAGGGGACTCCTATAGCTATTGAAGCACACACTCATTATTCAATTAATTACTTTACAAAGCCTACTCCACCTATGCCAACACACTATCGGACGTATTTCACTCTATGCATACATGTTATTTCTACAATGTTTTATTTTATCTATTTTTTTTTTTTTTTACCACAGAACAAACAGCTCAGAATATCCTAGAGTAAATTTAGGCCTGTGGCTGGCCATTGTTTCCCATCATCCACCTGAGTAAACAGCATTAGCATTTCAGTGCTGAACATTTGCACAAGGACAAACTGTTCAGCATTTTTAATGAACCTTATCCATATGATAAATGTATACTCTGTGTGTGTAGGCCTACTGGAGTCACTGCCAAGGCCGGAGCAATGTATGGGGTCTGGTTGGATTCAGATTTCTCCTGTGTAACACAACTGCTCCCTTCCTCGCATGAAACGACCTTTAGTAGCCCATAATGAAATAGAAGAGAATGAGTAGCAGGGTTTAGATACAGTTCACACAGAGTATGTTTTTGCGTCCACTAGCGCTGCTTTGTAAGCAGTTTTATATGTAAACATGAGTACTGCATCTCGTTGCTTTTCCAGACGTTTTTAATCATAGAAAGTCTTAATAAATTAAGTAAAACCTTTCACACATGCCTCTGCGATGTTTACCCTTGTCTTTATGCTTGGTTTTGGGTTTTGCTCTATTTTTTTATACAAACGTGCATGCTGTGTCTTGAGAAAGCAAAGTTGCAAAGTTAAAATTAAAATAAAATCAATTTAATTTCGCAGTGTTTCGCGTTTTTGAATGCAAGCAAGTTCTCATTGTGATCTGTTCCTGCTGACCAATAAGAATCAAGTATTCTAGAGCGCCATAGAATGTCAAATCTCTATATAGGCGCAACAATGTCAAAATTCTATGTAGTCACTTACACCTGGCCTCACTCTTCGTTCCCACTCCTCTCGGCCCCGCCCCACTCGTCACAAAAGGTTAACGGTGCTACAGAAGAAAAAAATTGCATTATTAATCTGTGTACTGATTGATCCATTGAAAAGAAAACCCTTCTGACCTTTTCCTGTTGGTCCAGTAAAGAGTCTTCTTCCTTGCCACTTTGGTCAGACATAATCATTCTGTATTTTTAAATGAAAGAGTGAAGCATAAAAATACGTTTATATTGGTTTTGTTTATTTGTTTCTGCATTGTAATAAAATCCCTAACACATTGCTGGGCTTTTTTCTTAGACAGTGCCTTAGTTCAATTACTGCTGTTTACCCCTCAACGGGAGGTTATCAGTTAATCCATCCGTTTACGAGTCACACTCATAGGCTTGAGTTTCCCCAGCCAAGACCTTAAACTCACCCTGAAGCTAGCAAAACATCAGCAGTTAAGTGTTGTACTCGTAGTGAGGTCACTTACCCCACTTGGGCTGCTTGGCCGTCATTAACCGTCCCCGCCATCTCACTGACCTCCCATTTCCGTGGGAGCAACCTCTTTTTGTTTATCTGTTCTCTCGTTCTCTCTCCCTAACCCCTTCTTCTCACGGCACGGAAACTGTGGCCATTAAATATTTGATGAATCTCAATGGCTCACAAGCAGATTTGCTGTAAAGAGTGAGAGCAGTGGAGCTCAGGTGTCAAACCAGTCTGGACTCCCAGCTGAGGATAAACACCCCTAAGGGACATTTTACCACATCTGCCACAATAGCACTTGATGTAAACATCAAATGGATTATGCCCTCGAGACAAGAGGGCTGTTTGCACACACAGTGTGCACCTAATATAGTACCAAAGAGTGAGTGCATGTGGAGCAGTATCTATGAGTGTGTGTTCAGGTTTTGTCCCTGTGGGCTTTTAGAAAATAGACTCTCTTAAAACACACTTCTAACACTCGCCTGTAATTTATCTGTTGGCAATTTTCAACAGAATAGACGCATTTAATCAAAGGCCTTTTTGTCTGCAATTTCATTTTTATCACATCTTATGTTAATAAAACATATGTTAATAAAAATATTTAATAAACAGGCTATTTTACAGTGTCCTTGTCATGCACGTACTAATAACAGTACATTTTGCAACAATACATCACATGCAACTAACCCTAAACCATACCCTAACCCTAGTACACATTGTTAACTAATATTATTCAGAACTTAAATATATAATTACAATGTACACCTTAAAATAAAGTGTTGCCTCTAAATGCATTTAAATCATTTTTTTTTTTTTTTTTTAATGAATTACATTTTGGAAATTACATTTTAAATGTTTAATTAGTGACTAAAATGTATCACATGATTTATTAAAATTGCTTAAAACAGCTTAACCAAACACATTGAGCTCAGGCATAATTCCTTAGATTTACACATCATGTCTCATATTTCATCTGCAGCTCCTCATTGACACCGTTTACTAAAAGTACATTTAAAAATAATCATTTAAAAATGTATACTAAAAGGTTATATCTGTTACTCTTTGAAAATGTGAAAAAGGATGTAAAAGGCAATGAATGAATTGAAATGTATGATAAATTATGTTAATCTATATATATATATATATATATATATATATATATTTACAATAGGAAAATAAATAAACATCAATGACTTAATAAATTAATATAACATTATATATACACAACTTTATGACTGAGTTTTGTTTTTTAAGATTGAAAGTCTGAAACAATTAAGATTTATATATATATATATATATATATATATAAAGTGTATATATAAAGGGAATATATATATTCAGTGCTCTAGAAGCCAGGCAATGAGCTTCTTACTCTGAAGGTGGTCGGCCACTTTACAGAGCTGCTGGATAAGTACTTATAGAGAGTGAGTCACTCAGACTTTCACCTTTATTCTCTCGGTTTCACTCGCTCTCTCTATTCTCTCTGAATCTATCAGCTCCTCAACCCTCTTCACCTCCTCCCTTTCTTTTTTTAAATGCGGCACCGACCCAACCGGCAGATGAATGAAATGTTGATGTTGTTTTTCCACTCGCTGTTAACCTTCTGCAGGTGTTTCTGCAGTGCTGATCGTGATCAACACTTTTAAGCCTGCGTGTCATAACACGCCATTTCCATCCTTCCATTTACATCAATACACTTCAATGAAGATAGCAAGCCACATTAATCTGACGTTATAACGTGATAGACGGTGTTCCTCTTGTTTTATTGTCAGAGCACACAAAGCTCTTGAAGGGAAACATGACTGCTGGTGCATGCTGGGAGCCGAGAGCCTGACGCCTGCCTCCCCTGCCAGTGCTGTCAAAGATCATTCTCCCCCCGGCGGGTGAAATGGAACATTTTGAATTGATTCCGAAAGAAAATCATGTCACACAGTCTTTAAAATGAAACCTCTAGAACGTGACATATTAAAAGCGTATCCACTGCCATACATTACAACGTTTCAGCACAGGTACATTCAAAATCGACGGACGCCACAATCATTTCGATGCCAGAATCCGGCGTAATTGCACATCCTGTGAGACACAACGACAGACTCTGGCAATCAGCTCTTACGGCGAGAGCAGAGAGTATAATTGAATGGTAATTACATGGTAATTATCATCATGCATAAAGGTTTGGCATACAGAAAAGGATTGAGGGGAAGAGGAATTTTTTATTTTATCATTTTTTTAACAACCTCTCCGAGATTTAAATGATTCTGTTCAATTATGGCTAATCACTGAAATCCAGGAAGGGCATAAATGGGGGCTGTCTATCTACAAAGGCAGCAGAGAGCTTCAAGGCACTTTGAAGCACCTTAGAGAAAGTTTCATCTGAGAGTGTTTTTCCCCGTGCTGTGTTGGTCGGTCGGCTTGGCAGAATGCATCATTAGAGCTGCTGTCTGAGTCACAGTCATTATCAACCACTTTTTACCTCCAAAGTACTGGCGCCACTGTCATCAGGCAGTGTTTATGCCTGATTTTTGCAAGCGCACGCGTGCGTACGTGCGATCACGTGCCCGGGCAACAGATGGAGCCGCGGCGTACATTAATGACTCAGAACGTTTCGTGTGTGAAGGTTTTGAAGAGTCAGGCGTCCATTTACAGTAATTACCGCTGTAACTTAACAGACTCTTTGCATATTTGAAACTGTTTGAGAATAGAGGTTGAGGCAGAACATAAGTGGCCATGACTCACCAGCCTCCAACAGCAGCGTCGTGAGACTTCACCGCACTTATGCTCATTCACGGCCCTCTTCGTTTTCGACACAAAAGCTGAAAGAAAAGCAATGAGAGAAACACATCAGAGCCTCATATACAACTGTCCCCCGTAGCCGCTGCACTCTGGTCACTAATGGAAAATGTTCTGCCTTCGCAATGGTTAATTTGCAGCGGGGTCCACCACTAAAGGCTGTTGGATGGGAAGCCGTGAATGTTTAGAGTGCATCAGCACGATAATGAACGTCTGTCTGGGGTTAAACCCCACTATTATCAGTCGACGGGAGGTCTTGGTGGTGTTTTAACCAAACGCTGTGCAGTTTGAATTAGACAGGAAGGCCTTCTGGTAATAGGCGTGTTTGCATCTTGCCTAATGCAGGTGTTTTTGAGCATAATTGAGTTCTGCATTGTGTCCAAAGTCAGGGTGTGGGGGAGTGGGCTGGTGTTTGTGCCTCTGTGTGAGAGAGAGAGAGGGAGAGAGAGGGAGAGGGTAGAAGTGCTTGAGGTTCTGCAGTGGTGCATGGCAGTAGATGACTCACCCGTCAATCATGTGACTCATTAATCACTGCAGCTTTCTCTCTCCCCACCCCTCTCTTTCATTTGGTCTCAGTGTGTCTCCATGTCTATTCCCTTCACATTACTCGTCTTTTATTATTCTAAGTTCTTTTTATTAGCGAATGACTTTCATCTAGTGGCGTCTTATTGAACAGCATCATTCTCAGGAGGTTGAAACCATGGATTCGGCTTTTGCTAGTTAAAGATGCTTGCATTCAGATGCACTTACATCTTCTCTCGCATAATTCTGTACGCGTTTGGCTCTGATGTTTGGTAAACATGTTCAATCTTAATAATCACAACATGAATGCTTGTTGTGGAACAGGATGCCATGAGTAATGCCATGAGTAACTCGTAAAGGTTTTTTTTTAAGAATCATAGAGCCGCATATCTGTCTGTTTCATTAGAGATCTTTGTAGGTATGTGAGTAGCTGGAGAATAAATTGTGTCTGTAGTCAGTCAGTTTGTGTTTTCAGTGTTCTGCTGTAATACGGCATGAGAAAAAGCTTGTGGAAAATAGAGATAAAATTCAAAGATGTACTGGGCATGCTGGTTCAAACTCTGTGACGTCAAATGCAATTTCTGCTACAGGTGAGATAAGAAACGGCATATATCATCCTGGCAAGAACCCTCTGTGGTACAGAAACTAATTAATTTCTGCTCTGGATCTGATCAAAGACGTTCCAATAAGACATTTGTTAAAAAAACTGACTTTAATAAAATAATTGCTTTTATTTCCGTCATATAGCAAAACTAGTAATCAACATGCTGTTATTTACACATTGCACACACACTTGTTTATTTGACACTGTACAACTTACAATCGGGAAGTTGACAACAACAAATTCCTTTCACAAGACAGTTCACTGATGAAAACACTTGCTATAGTAATTAGAGTTGTCTTTCTTTTTTTCTTCTTCTTTTTATTTCTTTTTTAAAATAATCACAGTTTGATCAAGGAAATTTTCCCCAAATGTGTCTTTTTTTTTTTTTTTTTTTTTTTTTAAGATGCAAATACAGATAGACGTGCAAACTGTTCACTCTTAGAGTATTCCTCACCAACTTCAGACATTTTTAAACTTTTTTTAGGAACAAACATTACTATACAGCGTTCTGTTGGCTCTCAAGACAAAGATCCTGTACTCAGTGGTTGAACATCGGAGATAACCCATAGCAACAGGGGCATTTATTTTTAATTTGCTTGAAATTTTGGCAAGATGCTAAGTTTACAGTAAATCACATGTGTACAGGTATTCCACCAAGCAGATTGACAGGGCACCGACCTAGCAAAGATATTCATCATTTTGCATTTCTGTGAATAAAATGGAAGATTTAGTTTCAAGCATTGTTTACAGCGTGCGTGACAGAATTTTTTTTTGTTTTTTTAGTGGTGCAAGACCTGCATGCACATGGATGAGCGAAAACAGTGATCAGTATTAAGGCAATAGGAACATTGATCAAAACAATCAAACAGACCCTCAGGAAAAGCCTGTAATAATTTGACAGTTACTTGTTTGTGTAACTAGTGCCATAGCAATTATTACTGTGCCCTGCAGTATCAAGAATGCAACCCCAAGCTTTGCTTTTCAATTAATCAAGTGTTTCCTAAAGAAAATAAATCTTTGTATAAACATGGGTCTCTTGCAATTGGCACCAAAATGTTTTCTTTGACCATTTTCTCTGCTTGTTTTTGGTTTCTTTTTGTTTTATCTTTTTTTTTCCCCACATGCAAGAGAATCAAAAACATACCTGAATGAAACCTTACAAATTCACCTGTGTATTCTCTCACCAAATTAAAATGTAAACTGCGAGAGAAACCAAATAAGTGCACGCAGAGAGGTTCTGATAAAGCAGCACCATCTCTTCCGTTCCTGATTTGGAATGTATCAAAACACAAGAGTGGAGAAGAAACACCTAACTGTCTTTTCATAGCCCTGTCGCTCAAACTCCCTGTCAGCTTTTTCTCCTCACTCTTTCATCGCTTGTTTCATCGCTTTAGAACATCCTGAACTCCCAGCTGACTAAAATAACCTACGGTTGTAATAAATCTTCTCAATGAAGTTCTCCAGTTCTTCATCGCTCTCCTGTGGAGACTCCGGCTCATCGTACACATAGTCTGGTGGGTAGATGTAAGAAGGTGGTCTCCCACCCTGAGGAGAACGTGGTTTGGGCATGGGGAGAGCCTGGTAAGTTCGGGGATGGGGGAGAATGTAATTAGGTATGACAGTGTCTGGTTGTGGGTAGGGGTTCTGGGAGCGTTGTGGGGCTTGTGCCCATTTCCAGTCCCTTGCCTTGGGCCTGTCTCTGTACCTACGGCTTGGAGGCTTCAGACCATACCCCACGGAGCCCCCAAAGTTGTAGTCAAATGACAGAGCGGGATTTGTATAGAACCGTGGCTTGGGGGGTGGAAAGAAGACCGGGTAATAGGCTCGATATGGCTTCTGATAATAGGGGAACGAGGGATAGGCCAGAAACTGCTTCTGCGGCTTAAACCAGTAGTCCTGCTTGCTGAGCTTGCCTTTGTTTTTCTCCTTGTACCATTTCTTATATGGATCGACAGTATAAGAGGATTTCTTAGGTGACTTAGGATACTGATATGCCTGAGGCCTCGGCTTGGCTTTAAGAGGAACTAGAGGGCGGAAACGAGGGGTGTTGCTCGGGGGTAAATCCTTCCTCTTTTTCTTCTTCTCCTGAACGTCGCTGATTATTTCGACCACATCGTCGGCAGGCAAGTGCAGCTTGCTGGAAATCTCGATCAACTTGTCGATGGTCTGGGGATCCATCTCATCATCGTCGTCGTTATCCTCCACCTCGTTTGAGCGCTTGTCCTCAGCCACGTTGTTTAGAAGAGCCGCCACCTTCATGTCGCTCATGTAGGACGATGTTTTCGGCTTCCTGCCCATGTACTCCAGAAGCATGTCAGAGGCGATGTCTGCCAATCTCTGCTCCTCCTCACGCGCTTCCTGTGCCTCGGCTTCCTGCCGCCTCACCTCCTCCTGCTCTGCCTGTGCCCGTGCCTCCTCCTCCTTGCGGGTCAGAATCTCCTCCTCTTCTTCCACAAAATCGAAATCATCCATGAAGTTTCTTTCAAGTTGAGATGGGTTTCTCGTTCGCTCCTCCTGCCACTTAAGCTTCTTGGTCGCATGGGCCAGTTGCTGGTTATAGGCTTTATAGCCTTTTAGAGGCGGGAGGATCTCATTGTCTTGCAGCCCAAGGTCAATGTTTTGAAAATAGCCCCTGGTTTTGCGCTGGAGGGGGTTGGCCACGTTAGACTGACTCTGCCCGTCTGTTCCTTCAACCGTATTCACTTCGTCCTCCTTCACACTCTCACTTTCATCGTTTGGCTTTTCTTGTCCCCAATTTTCCTCCCTTTGCTGTACTACCTCTGCCAATTTCTCTGTGTCCAGCTCAAGGTCTCCCTGTTTCCTCATTGCCTCTATCGCGAGTCCTTCTTCAGAATCCCCCTGGGTCATCTTCTCTCTAACTGGGTGGTCAAGAGCCTCAAGCAGAACCAGGGCTAGAGAACGGGCAGAGTCCATATCTGAGACATGTTCCTGTCCCAAGGGTTTCTGGAGCAGGCTGTCCACTTTCCTATGTGTCCAAGCAGCTCCTTCTGCTGCCCCCGGGTCCTCTTTTGCCAAGTTGAGAGCCTCATTGATGCTGCTGCTGACTGAAGATCTCTGCTGAAGTGCAGGGCCAGCCAGGGCCAGCAGGGGGGTGAGGCTGAGGAGGAATAACAGGAGAGCTGAGGTGCTGGAGGGGTAGCAACAGCAGAACATGACCATGCAGAGAGGACAGGATGGGGGAGAGGGGAGCACCTTACAAAGACAAAAGAAAAAAATGGTGATTAATTTTTTTTTCTGAGCACTGACAAGACTATACATTTTATTGACACTGATATTTTAACATCTCGTCTTTACAGCATTATAACGATCTGTTTAATTAAATTAGTACAACAGAATATTACAACGTGTGCTTGTTTTACATCAGTAAGTCGTCAACACAATACGTTATCACTTTTTAAATCCAATTAATAGTGCTGCTTTAATTAAAGTGAGTCCACACGGAGACTAAGTATAAAGGCAATATCGAGCGGATTCCGTGGTTGCCTCTTCACCTATCATTTCTCGAGTCGGATTAGCGAAACGCCACAGCAAGGCGACATATGGTTAATGACTATATTAAAACAACACTTAGGGTAAATTGTCTTTCTTAAATGGCAAGGGAACCGAAAGCATGCCTGAATAAAACCTTATAAATTAACGTGCTTTATCTCACTTTCTCTTGAAATGCAAACTGCGAGAGAGAAAAAAACTAGTATGTCAGTCAATATTTTTCTTTTCATTCATTCATATAAAAGCAATTTGGTCCTTCATTTATTAGTTTGTAAATTCTCTTCCTCCTTTCGATTTCTAAAGAATGAACTCCTAGCCAACTAGTCTTGAGATTCTTTTAAAATTCACATCCCAAAATATTATTATTATTATTATTATTATTATTTATTTATTGCTTTAACAAAGAAAAAAAAACATTGATATCACATATCAAAATTACCTTGTCGGAGAGGTGATGCGGATAAAAAGAAAAAAGAAAAAGAAAAAAAGAGGGGAAAAGGCGTTTAGAAATTTATGAATGAAACGCTTGTTGATCGGTCGACCTGTATCTCCTTGAATGACTTGCACTGAGATTCAACATCATCTCAAGGTAGGTATCAGCGGAAGACTTATATCTATTCATTCATAGCGTCTCTTTGTTGTTATATGGAACTATAAACTATTTATCGAGTGCGTGTAGGAATGGCAGTGCACTTACTCACCTGATTTCCCGAACAAATTAGCTGGAACTCAAAACCTTGTGCTTCTTGGATGAGGTTTGGAAACAACCGCTATCCTTAAGTTCATTTAAAACTTGAGTTAAAGTAAGTTTGCTTCCCACAAGAATTATTTGAAACACACTTCGATCCGTCTTGTTGAGAGATGAATGCGGAGCGTGATTTTTTTCAGGACCACGGACAGCGCAACTCCCATTTGTACAGACGCGTCTGGACACGTGACCCACGAGTCATCGCGCCGCTGTTGACGTCAGAACTCTCCATTGATAAGAATTTCGTGTCTCGTTTGAACTCAGAGGGTACGCTACGGTGCTCTGATGAATGAACAGAGATTGCATGAATGAAACAGTCTCTCCATTAAGAACGGAGTCTGTGGTACACAGTGAAAGCACCACTGCTAAATTAACTCATACAGAAACTAAATGTAGGCTAATGAGTTGATTACACACTGGCGATTTGCTGTTTTGGACATTATACATTTAAGTCTAAAACATCCGTTTATTCGCAACACATGGGAAACCATTACAAGGGTAGACCATATACCTAGCAAAATTTGACACTGTCACTTACTTAGCAGACCATTTTGGCCTGTTGATTGTTTGCGAGGTGGCCTTAATCAGAGCTGGAGAGAGACCGAACTGCTGCACCCACCGTGACGCAGGCGGTTCAGCTTCACTGCTCTACTTCCGCTCAATTTCCCGAGCTCGTTCAATTTTCCGCTCTTTGTCTCCTGCCGCCCCTGACTTTCATCCACCTGTCTCTAACGTCATTCTCATGTAATGTTTTCAAATTAACATGTAATTTTTTTAATTAGGCCTATTTGCATGTACAGGAAGCTTCAGTTCACTCAAACGACCTACAAATAATCCAGAAATAGTCAAGATGTGTCTTGAAGAGTACAACCATGGCGTTCTCTCTCTCTCTCTCTCGCAATTATGCTTTTCGAGATAAGAATTTCGTCTGACGTGGTTTAGAACCTTTACATGAATACTGTAGCTTTTCGGAATAGGCCTAATTGGAAAAAGCTCGCGTGGCATTGGAGCCAACAGCAATCCCGCCAATCACAGTTTATGATTCGTGTAATTGGATTAGTTGCAGTGCGGATATTGAAGTCCCACGAGCCACACTCGAAATGGCAGCATCAAAGCTGTCTCATTATAGAGTGGGAACCTTATTTCAATATTTTCAAAGGCTGCATCCAATAGAATCGTGTTCTTGAATTGGCATGAAACTTTGAGATCCGTCCTACCTAACCCTATTATCGTGTATGTTTGCTTTTTATTTGTCTTTTATTGTTATTGTTATTTCCAGGTACCCTACTTAATCAGATTGATGAAAATGGGTTCGATTTAGAACCTAATGGGTTTTGCAGCCTGATGTCACTGCAAAACATTTTTATGAACGTTTGTAGCCTGCCATACGTACTGGTGCTTTAGAGAACCCATATACCAATACATGGATGAAAAGAATCCATAACGGAACATTGAATAAGAAAAGTAAAACATTTAATTAATAATAAATAAATAAAAATAACCATATAAACAGTTCAAGGACCATATACAACCAACTTTGACTAAACTTAAATGTTTGCCATGATTCACAGCAAACAATTCATTTTAAAGCTGTCATTTAAAAAAGCTGCATTTTTCGCTCCAGAGAGGTATAAGTGCGAGGCTTGATTCTATCAATATTTTCCAACAGCTATACTGTGCCAATAAATAACGTGTGTTATTTAAGTTGGCAGGGAAATTACCTTTTTATTCTGTAAAGGGAAATGTGGCATGCAACAAAGGAGTTCACTGGTAAGCGCGTATAGCTATGAGTGTGAATGCGTGTCCTTTTCTACCTTGGTGGCGAATAATTTAAGAGCTCCAAGGGCCAGGGGTCAGATTTTGATACGGCTTGGCATTATCGACTGCCACTCAGCATTAGCGCAGTTGCGACCCTTAAACCAGCGCTCTCCATCCCCCGCGCTGACTCACCTCCTCCTAACTGCCCATGCACTTCATCCAGGACCCAAAATGCCCACTCAAGAAGAGAATGAATACATTATATGTTAAAAACTGAGGCAAAACAAAGAGAACTGGGCAAAATAGCAGATAAAAGCGCCTTTGAAGTTTTTCCTGGGTGTATGGGGTGATGAGAGTTATTGTTCACACCTACACAAGGAAAAGATTCGTCAAGTTTTCGAGGGCTCTGCAGACATATTGGCTGCAATTATGAAAATGTATGTTCAGATACACTCAAAAAATGTCCACCGCCTAATGGAAGTGACATAACACGCGTTCATGAATAAAAGAATTCGTACTCCCACGAGACTGAAAAAGAGCATCGTCCTGGGATCGATTAATTCTCCCATTTCACATTTTACTCAGCTGCGGCTCGAGCTTAATGGTGTGTAGCCCAAGCCTCGCGCCCACACACGAGCACCGCATCTGTTTGGATGGCAAATTCTCCTAAGCGACTGCTCTCCTGAGGCGATAGGCTCTGATTTGTCGAAAAACGTCTTTCTGAAAGGTGCCTCAGTCCGGAATGAGCCCCGTGACACATTTAGGCACTTGAGGCTGACGATTTAAACCGAATTATGTGAGCACATTTCCACGTAAATATTGACAAAGAAGAACCAGACACGAGACAGTTCATTGTGTGTCAGTATGCGCTCTTTGACCGTTGCCACTGGACTAACTTGCGGCTAGCAGTGATGTTTGTTTTATTTATTCAGTGCGGTGTCCCAATTTCAATAATGTCGACCCATGGGAGTGTTTGACCTCGGAATATCTCCGTATTTACAGTTTGAACAGTTCGTTACACTGCGAATGAAGCGTAGTCCGTCCTCGCGCGCGTCCTCATTCATACAGCTGTTATGCGCGCTTCTCGTTCACCAAGTGTTTACTATTGTCGCGTTTTTAATTGATGACTTTTTTCCGCCAAAAATATTTTATGGATAAATGGACAGATGATAACCCCAGTCCCTAAATGTTCTGTCACACAAAACGACATTTTGCGCTGTAATAAATAAGCCCGCTGTCAGTTGTTGAAAGGACAATAATGATAATTGTAAACCAAATTTCGTTTCCAAATATATTTGCGTTCAGAATCTCATGCGTTTTTGTTTAGAGAACAGACCAAAGCGCTTTTTCGCCGAATTATGCGATGAACCCCTTTGGTCAGTGACATAGGCTATTACGTCGGAGGTTGGCTTCGTATTTGGAGTTAATGAGCCGATTGATATCAACGAGAGTCATCGGTTCCCTGCCATCAATCCATCTTTCTTTCACGTGGAGAGAGGATAGATCAGCTCGCCCATAACATTTGGACTTAGTGCGATGTTCAATTAAAACAAGTATATAGCATTTGTTTAGTTAATACGATTCAGAAAAATAAAAATTGTGATGTCTCGACATTTTAAGAGACAAAAGCCCATGACAACGCATTTAAACTATTGTACGTATTGTACAGTATTTTGTGCATTCGCCCCTTACAAAACATTGTAAATAAATATAGCCTATCTAAACCTGTCGTCAGTCTGTTATTAAATAGCATATTTTGTGAATATTAGTGTAGACTTGAATTTCGAAAGAAATAACATAATTTTTTTATATTATTTTTTATATAGTAAAGTTTTTTTTATATATTTTGGAATGACTTTCAATAGGCTAAACAAATCCCGTAATATGATGGATAATATGGAATCCAGTAGGCTTAGTAGCCTACAAATCACCAATTAGCTCACAAAATGTAGATTAACTTTTAAATGAATGCCAAAAAATTACATTATTTCTAAACATTTATTGGCTCAAATCTCAAATAGGCTATGTTTTATTTTTTTTAAATAAATAATATTTATAAATAAGTGGCCGAGAAACAATCACGTGAAGTCGGAAAGACAAAAGTGGCTATATAATTATTGTTTTGCCATATTTAATGTAAAACACGTGTTTAGACATATTTGTAGTTTCGTCATACATGGGTCTACAACCTAAATTATTATTTTTTCTTTGTTTCTCTATTTTTTCAAGACAAAGGAATGCTGATATTTTAATGAAAGGTCACAAGTATATGTACACAAGGGAGTATACAGATAGAATTCAAAATTATACCTGTATTTTCATGTGGGTAGCTTTAAATACTAGGTTATATTAAACAATTCAGTATATTGTCAATAATACAAAGATGATTTAATACACTGCTTTGTCTGAGTGTATATCTCCTGGAAATAAATCCAGCAGAGGGCGCTATCATTACGTGATTTCAAGCGTTGTGACTTATGGTTCCTTTGTGATGTTGCCCATTTCACATTTAAAGTTGGCATCAAGGCAAATATTAGGAGAAAGAGAGAGAGAGAGAGAGAGAGAGAGAGAGAGAGAGAGAGAGAGGGGAAAAAAGAGCCTATCAAACTGTTTCATCGTTGACAGAGATTTTTTAAAAGATATGTTAGGCTATGCATCTTCTGAAAAGCCTTTTGAAGATTTAGTCGATGGAATACACAAACGAGCGAATTAAGTAGGCCTATTACAAAAATAAAGATGAAACAAAAGAAGATAAACTACAGAATAAAACGTAAACAAGAAAAAAAAATGTGGCCATTTAAGAGTAGCCTACAGCCTCAAAAAGTAAAAGTATTATTACTGAAGATATTTTTCGTCATCTTCAATTATTATATAGTCGACGTTGTCAAACTAAGGAGCAATCCATTTATGAACCTGCAGGTATTGTCTTCATCATTCTTGTTTTGATCCACATGTTCCATGAGTTTCGGTGTTTACGGAGCACGAGACGCGCGCATGCGCAGCTCAGCAAAACACACATACACCGTTACGCACCATAAACTCGCGCCCCCCGACAACACCAGCGCACAAGTGTCCTCCAAATCTCCTTGTAGGAACGAAAACTGTTATCAGTTATCAGCATGGAACCCGACTGGAAGGGAAGTAATTTGAAAGATGCTTTAAACTGGGTAAACTGCTGATATGACTCATCCAAGACACCCACAAGCCTCTGATCAATCGAATGGGAGGGAGGGGAACGAATTCGTGTGTGTGTCTGTGTGTGTGAGAGAGAGAGAGATAGACAGAGAGGGAGAGGCAGATAGAAAACGCAAAAAGATGAATGGAAGCACACCACCAGGATGCGATACATTCCCCAAGCCAAATAAAACAAAGAGAGAGAGAGAGAGAGAGAGAGAAATGTTTATAACTGCATGAAATGTAGAGTCACGTTTTCTTAAAATTCCATGAGAAGAAAGAGAAGCTCTTAATACGGTTCCCCTCAGTTTTTGTCACCATGACACATTCAACACCCCAATGTCTGATAATCCAGATGTCAGAAGACCCTGTTGGGAAATGAACATGACCACTGGTTTCACTAAAACATGTCAAACATCTATCTACTTACAGTTAACCATGAAAATTAGCATTGCTGGACTATTTCACTGAATATGTTCTTATTCATCAAATAGATCCAAATGTGTAAGTCCCCTCCATTATGCTATAGCCTTGCATATATAGGGCAGGAATGTGTCCAAATTTAAGGCGTAATGCAAATGTTTAAGTTAATTAATTCATCTGAATTGTTGTAGGCTGAACTATATGTTTTAATATAGAACATAATTTCAGTAACTTGTAATACTAGTTATTGTTTTTTTCTTAAATGTCTTTTTCTGAGATCATAAAAAGTGTGCCTGTTATGAAAACTTAATCCCCTACAATTATACATGTTCTGGCAATGGCCCTGCCATCTAAAATGTAGATGAGTTTGTTTCATCTGAACATATTTGGAAAAATGTAGCATTACATCACTTGCTCACCAATGTGTCCTCTGCAGTGAATGGGTGCCGTCAGAATGAGTTCAGAAAACTGATAAAAATATTTAAATGATCCAAAAGTTATCAACAAGACTCTATTCATGAAAAACTGAAATTTTTAAGAAACTCTTCCTCTATAGAATAAGTCCATCTTCAGTTGTTCTCCCACATCAGATCCACTGTCATGTTTGTTTAGAACTATTTTCACTTATAAACATTCTTCATCTGTGCTTATTTCTGTCCTGTTTCAGATGAGATGACATTTTCCCTGGAGAATGCAACAATGTGGGACTGCTGTGATTCAGCCGTAGGCATGATTCTGCAGACCAAGTGCCTTGGGTATTCACAGAATGTCGATGTACAGCCATATCACACTGCTACAAGTGTGATATTGCATTTATAAAACAGTTTGACAAGTGTGTGCACAAGAAACAACAGAGTGTGTTTAAAAGCGCTCTTTTGAACAGAACTACTTCCTTCCACCATGGATTCAAAACTAAAGTTGACATCTGTTAAAAATGATTTCCAATGACAGCACAGCTCAGTGCATAGATTAGATAAGATCAATAATAGATGAATGAGATCAGAGAGTGGCCATTCAATTTACACAAATGGAATATAATTCATGTTTAACCACTATGGAGACATCAGATTCAGCAGCAAATTCCAGAGGATCTGGATGAATTGAGGCTCTAAAATGGCTCTGAAAACACAGGAGCAAATTTTCAAAAAGACATTAACTTTCTAAACAAACCGCATAGTTGAAGTCTAAACATAAAATACTCTACATTCCCTGACGCAAAAAAAAAATAAATTTATTACTTATAAAATTATACTGGATTTAGTGGTCCTCCATGAGGTTCGCTGTGAGAAATATTGCAAGCGTAGTGATACAAACAGTGAAAGGGTTGGAGTTCCAATCTCACTTAATGAATATCACACTCCTCGTAATATATACAGAGTGTGTGTATACATATATACATATAAATATAGGATATTTCTGTCAACCCTAATATGCAGTGAAGTGCAAAATAAATAAAAAAAACATCAAGAAAACAGTAGGCTACATTGGACCCTATTTTTACTTCTTTTTTAGAGTTAATATTATGGATAGTAGGCTCTCTGAAGGTTTTTAAAAAAAAAATTTTATACAAAAATGCAGCGGTTCTCTTCTCAAGATGTTAATTGATGCACTGAAGTCACGTGGATTACTTGTGGATTATTGTGGGGTTTTTTTGTTTTTTGTTTTTTAGCAGATCCAATTTACATTTATTTATTTATTTAGCAGATGCTTTTATCCAAAGCATCAAGCGGTTCATTTTAAAGAGGTAAATAGACACAGGAAGTGCAAGTTCCAGACATTGTTCAAATAAGTACAAGCTACACTGGGGATTTTGACGTCAGATGGTGAGGAAAGAGAAAGTTTTCAGCTGTCGCTTAAAAATTGTCAAGGAATCAGCATACCGGATAGAGGCGAGAAGATCTTTCCACCAGCCATGAACGGTGAACGAAAATGTTCTAGAAAGTGGGTGATTTTGTGCCTCTCTGTGATGGTACCACGAGGCATCACTCATTAGTAGATCTCAGACTTCTGGAGGGAATGTAGAGTCGTAAAAGTGAGTGGAAGTAGGCGGGAGCTGAGCCTGTGGCTGTTCTATTTGCATGCATCAATGTCTTGAATTTGATGCAAGTTGCAACCAGAAGCCAGTGCGAAGTCCAGTTGTGATGCTGCATTCTTAATCATTTGTAGAGGTTTGATTGTGCATGATGAAAGTCCAGCCAGAAATGCAATGCAGTAGTCCCGCTTTGAAATGACAAGGGTCTGGACAGGAAGTTGTGCAGCATGATCCGTTAGGAAGGGCCTAATCTTTCTGATGTTGTGCAATGCAAACCTGCAAGATCAAGCCATTTTTGCAATGTGGTTGGCCAAGTCAGTTGGCCATCAAAGATTACGCCAATTTTTCTGACTGATCTTGATGGGGTAATTATTGACTAACCTAACTGGATGGTGAAATCATGCTTTAGAGTTGAACTGGCAGGAAATACAGGTCTTTGCCAGGTTGAGCTGTAGGTGATATTCTTTCATCCATACTGAGATGTCCGTCAAGCAGCCTGAGATCCGTGTAGCTAGCATTGGATCATCTGGCTGAAATGAAAGATAGAGCTGTGTGTCATCCGCATAGCAATGGTGGGAGAAGCTATATGCCTGTATGATGGGTTCAAATGACATAGTGTATATGAAGAAGAGGAAGGGTCCAAGAACTGATCCCTGAGGAACCCCAGCGTCCAGTTGATGCCTGAGGGTATTTATATTTTCTGCTAATTAAAATTTTTACATGAACTATCCCTATAAGAACTGTTCAGGGACTGTTGAAGAACCCAAAATGTTTCTTCTATATCATTACTGAGAAAAAAAATAAAAACAAATGAATGTAGCTATGGATTAGAAGAACAGTTACATTTGTGGCTACAAGCAGCACTTTAAAGTAAAGAATAAACAGCATTCACATTCCACTTTACTTCCATAAGCAAAACTAAAAAAAAAAATGAGCTGGAGCAATTTATCACATATTATGAAAAATGGCTAAGACATTATTTTTTTAAATAATAGAAATGAATATTAATTATATTAATCATTGAAAACAGATAAAAAAGTGGTAGCGTAAATAGAGTCCATAAATTTTTTATATTTCCATATTGATTTGTAAATGAGTGATTTGAGAAGTAGGTGGATGCATTTTAGGATGGACACTGATTTGTGGGGTGAACAATACTGATATATCCTAATAACCCATCACCACCCACCCAATCACCAGTTATGATGGCTACTATGCCCCAGTGGAGAAGAGTGTGAGGAACATATTTGTTGCATAACTTGCCAGTAGAGTTTGTGAAACAGCACATATGGAGATGACTTGGTCAGATAATGAGGACAGCGCCGAATTAACATTACCATTATCTGTTTTTGTGTCATTTGACATTGGTATGGCGTACGAACGTACGTGAGCGAGCCTCCGCACCAAACACTGATTGTGTGTCTGTCTACAGGCGAGGAGAGCGATAACATCTGTGTAATTTCAACATGATGACGGGCCCCACGGGAGCCAGCGCAGGAGATGATCTGAGTTGAGCTAAGTACTATTAATCGTTTAATTACCACTGGCTGATTCAGTCCATCAAAGCCCTCTCCGCATCGCCTCATAAAAATTCATCCATTATGAGGTCATTCATGCCCTCGTCAATCAAATCGCACCACCCCCAACACCCAACCAGCCGTCATACCAGCTTGTGTTTTTACAGTGTGCAATGATAGGTGACATGAAAGGAACAGTCACTCTTGTCCTATTCAGTGCTGCACTCAGTGAGCCAGATGGCTGTGTTGGTTTACAGCAATATGTTTAATAATGAGGCCTATTATGACTGGAGATTAGGACATAAGCCTCGGTACAAAGACGCAAGATTCATTGAGGATATTTCGATGAAGCATACGGAGGCCAGCGTCTGTGAGGATGAAAGAATGTAGTTGTTGTCGCCTTTGTCTCTCATCTGTTGACTAAATATCACCCATCACTGTATAAGAACTACACTGCAAAACACGATATTCCATCTGCATTCACTGTAGCAATATCGCCTCTCAGTTCATAATGGCTTTCTTCTCCACACTCCAAAGGTATTATAACGGCTTTTATTTTATGTGAATAGGAGAGCATTGGCTCTTAGGATTTGTAAACTATGTCCAGAGTAATGCTCTCAATGGTTCACTCACTTGCTTCTCCTCGAGTGATGTTAGTCTGCAGATCACTAGCTTCTTAACTTTCCTTGCAAGTTTATTGCAACATTGCAACAATTCATTAGTTTATGCAAATGCCATTATAGAACGTAAGACTTTTATGTGAGCAAATAAGAAATAGCAGACAGAGTATCTGTGGATAGGCTCACATAATCGATTTAACAGGTGCTTATCAATGAACCTCGTCATGGATATCATATGTGAGCTGTGAGGGATAGAATTCAGTGGGTTGGACTTAATGTAACTTGGTTTTTACACAAAACTTTTTTAACAAAAATACTTCCAATACTCTTGTCAAAAACTTTTAAAGCATGGGTTGTGAAAAATATATTTAGGACTATATAGCAAACTGTATATAGCTCTCAATTTCATTCACAGCAAACAGTATATGGCATCTAGCAGGAATAAGGTCCATTAAAAAAGCTTTATTTCAAACGATTCCGAAGGTTTTTTATTCATTTCATTATATTCATTTATTTAGCAAGGATGCTTTAAACTGATCAAAAGTGACACAAGAGACATTTATGTTTCAAAAGATTTCTATTTCAACTAATTGCTGCCCTTTTGAGCTTTCTATTCATCAAATAATCACTGTTTCCACAAATATATTAAGCAGCACAACTGTTTTCATCATTGATAATAATAAGAAACATTTAACAAATCAACATATTAGAATGATTTTAAAGGATCATGTGACTAACATTTTAAATTATATTCAAATAGAAAACAGTTATTTAAAATTGTAATCGTAGTTTTAATTGTATTTTTGATCATATTAATGCAGCCTTGGAGAACATAGACTTCTTTTATATGTTTGAATGTTATTGTATTTTACACACACACGTTAACACATAATTAATTTGTGTTCTTTTACAGCCCGAATTAACTATAGGCTGTCAGATTATTTTGTTAAGCTGTATCTTGGTGGGTGGTTTTAAACAGTGTTTTCAAAGTACAGAAAGGTGTCCTCTGGCAAGCAACGACCTTGTTGTCCCAGATAATGTTTTGATAAGGACATACCTGCTCTACTACATCCCACCATCGCTTCCACTAACTCGCCCACACTGCCTCTCTATTCTGAACCTCTCTTAAGGATAAAGAGACCAGATTTCAAAACCACAAAATATTTAAATAAACAGATTGTAGGCTACACCTTGCCAGCTTTATGCAAATAACTGTACAAAGGTCTAAATGTCTAACTAACTATAATAAACACAGTGTATACTTATATACCTATATATAAATACCTGTATTTACAGCTACAGGGTTGTAGGGTTAGAGAGAATACCAACATTTATAATGTATAAACTTTCAATGATTGTGATGCCGATTAAAAATTAAGCAGAATGATTAATATATCCCTGAGATATTAACATATAAAACATGCTGGGCATTCAGTTTCCTTAAATAATCTGTTTAGGCAAATTTTGCATTCCTTCCTTGCAAGTGGGAGATTATGATTAGCAAAAATGAAAATTTGCCCATAAATTACTCAACCTCAATTCATTCTAAGTGTATATAACTTTCTTCTTTTATATGAATCCAGTTGTTATATAAAAAATTGTCTTTGATCTTTTAAGCAGTTTAATGGCACTCAGCGGGTGTTGCAGTGCATCAGTCCAAAAGAAGTTAAATAAAAAGAGCCCATCCATAATTATCTTTTTTTTTTTTTGTCTCAAAAGGATCTGGGGAGTGAACAAAGACCTCCTGTATCAAATCGATGTGTTTTTGTAAGAAAAATATCCATGTTCAAAACGTAATAGTTACTTTAATGTAGCTTGCACCAACAGTTGCACACAGAAGCAGTTCCGGGAGCATGATGTATGAGGTCGGCTTTGCGCATGCACTGGTGAGTCTCGTGAAAACCAATGTTTTTTGACAGGAGCAAAGGAAGCAAAGTTTCCTTACTTTAGCAAAGGAAAACCAGTCTCCTCTTGGCTTATATTGAAATCCTCCGATGTCCTTCTTAACAAATCCTTGTTTTGTACTTCTAATTAGTGACCATTGTTTTGTTTTGATCTCTCCTCTGCACTTCCATGTTCGTCACTTCTGACAAACACGCATGCGCAAAGCTGACCTCATACTTCATTCCTCCGGAACTGCATCCATGTACAACAGTGAGTGCAAGCTATTTTAATTTGATTATTGCATTTTAAATATGGTCATTTTTTTCTTACAAAAAAGCATTTATTTATTTTTTTTCAAAGGATTTAAAATTCATTTTGGACTTTTTTTTACATTGGTTTAAATAAATGTTTGTTTGTTTTTTTTTGCATTATTATATCATTATCATTATTACATCATTATTTATAAACAATGTATAAAAACAAACTGATATGCATTCCTGAGAGCAGAGAAAATTTGAGAAGTCAAAAGTTTTATTGTGACTCTTTAGCTAGTCATGGCACATCTGCAATGACTGAGCAAACTGCATGAGTCAGAGCTGTAACTACTTTGAGAATTCGAAAAGTAAAATTTCCGGTTTCTTTTCATTTACATGGGTAGCCAGCTCTCCACTCAGCCTTTATTCTACAGCTACTTTCATCTTAATAAAAGAATTGATTCCATTTGATTGTGTTTCAGCAGAAGTCTTTGAGAGCGTTTAAATGGCGACATCAGTATGTTGCTCCCCATGCATATCCGCGTTGTAGATGAAGCTAATTGGATAACCACGGCAAGTTAGGTGCTAAATTGCTTTTTTTCAGGTGATGAACTTCTTTTTTTAGTCAAAGCCAACCAGGGCAGTGCTCACAATTACATGACTCACGAATGTGATCAGCCTTCTTCCCTATTCTTCCCTCTATCAGGACAGAATAGTAGCAGATGACCTCAAAACTCACACAATACTGTAATTTAGCAGCGTTTAAGCATTTAAGTAACACTTCTGATCGATTTATAGTCAGCATGTGACCAGTTTCTCTTTATGCAATTGCAATTACTCATACACTTTTATATACGGCTTCTTGCTTGTTTTGGTTGCAACTGTCAACTTTGGAAAACATAGTGATTAAAAATGAGTCATAAACAGAGTCAGAAATTGTGTAGCTTTTATGGTAAATCATGTTTATCTCTCTTACATACAAATACACTGATAAATCATTTCATATAAGGTAACTTCCCAGCATACTTAAACACCTGTATATGGTCTTTAGTTGTGATGCATCTTTGAAATGTGACAAACATCCACTTTTGACTTCTTTTCTTTCCTTTCTTCCTCTTTTTCATTTTTATGTTACTCTCTTACTGCCATCTGGAATTTTTCATTTAATGCATTAATTTTTATTGATCTGATGGGAATGGAAAAAATATACAAAACAAATGGCAAAATATAATAGAGACCGTGAGAATTATAAAGTGACTGAAAGGGACGGAAGATGAGAATAGTGAAAAAGTAGTAAAATTTTGTGGGAGAGAGACAAAAAAACAAATGCATAGAGAGACTCACACTGGGGGATTCAGTCAATAAGTAAATAACATGTGACTAGAAAAATCTGGGGGGACATTGGAGAAAGGTGACGAGGGATGGAGTGGAAGGGACTGAATGGAGGAGGGCAAGAGAGAAAGAGGTACAAGGGGGGACTGGGGAAGAGGGGGATATAGAGATAGAGGGAGGGCTGGTGATCCTCAGGGCTGGATGACTCACTTTGCTGCAGCCGTTTGTGCGTCACTGGCGCAGGGCTGGAGGAGGAGATAGTAGAGAGGTCTGCACATTTAATTACAACCTGCCAATTTATATACAGTGTACACACACATATTCTCTCTTGTGCGTGCACACTCTCTCTACCCTCGCTGTCCCCCTATAATGCCAACATATGATAACATGAATGTTCAAAGACCCCAGCATCTATACACACAACAGCATTTCAGGCCACAGAATCTCTACATTCAGACTGACGTGCACACGAAACCACTCATCAATGCAAATGTAGATTTCCGGCAGCTTGGCATTTTGTCAAAAAGTGATGCAGATGCAGAGAGAGAGCATTTACAAGGATGTAAACCTTCACAATCGCAGGTGTCACACTATAAATTAAACGAAATGGATGGAAAAAGCCAGGCAAACAAATCCCATTTCTGGATTTAAAGGCAAATGTATCTTGGCAGATAGTACAAAACAACATCTGACAAAAGTCGTACTTCAAGTGGAATGAAACCTCAAAGATCATCACCATCGCATTAACAGATAACGTCTTTTAAAAATCATGATGGCTCCAGGGCTCTGAGGGAGCAGACTATTCTCTGAACATTTCCGTCTCGCTGACATCGCCTTCAAGCTAGGCGAAGACACATATCACGGTGAAAGATGGGACTTCAGGTTACAAGCTGCAGAGTTGTCTTGGCAGACAATAGACTGGTATAAAAGCCATTACAATTGTTATTCCCCATTTCCCACTCGCCCTTCACAGAGTACCCTGTGTCTTTGGTGAAACAATAGGACTGTGTGTTAGTACAGCTTAGTTTGAGAGTCCCTCTGGGAGGTTTTTTCTAACTAGAGTGTGTCGCTGGGAAAATTATCATAAATTATAAATCGAAAACCTTCCGTCGGCTCCATCCTCATCCTCCTTGCAAACACAAAACACACTGGCTCTCGCACACATGCGGTCTCTCCCTTTGGAGCACGCCTCAGCCTCATTGAGCGGCAATTACCCCATGAGTGCCCATGAGCCACACTCGCTAGACAATAGCCGCAATCAGCCGCCCTTTCTCGAGCCGTGCGCTCTGTTCCGGCTTTCTTGTGTAAGAAGAGAGCAATTTAAGCAAACAACAGCATTCCAAAGAAATCACAAAGATAGAAGAGACTGCACACTGCGCCGATGATTGGCCAATGCGGCAGCACGCTCTCAAATAACACGAGAGCAAAACATAACACACCACCATTTCATTTCTGCACTAATATGGCAGCTGCTGATTGGATTGAAGGGATCGTCGTGCTTTAGTATAAATACCCCAATGGAGCGACCTCAGAAAGCGAGACTCTGGTCATTGTTCAATCAGAAACAGGGTGAGGCGAGTGCGAAGCCATTGGCCCCGTCACTCAAAACATGGCAAACAAACGTCAGGCAGAATTCGCTATGAATTGTGGCGGAGGGGGAGAGCAAGAAACCGACTTTTTAATTGCGAAAACAATCCACTATCTCAAAAGAGATCTGCGCTAGTGGGGCGACGTGCAATTTCAGAAAATACAGAATAGGAACCTACAGAATGAGTCGGGGTTTAGGTGACATCATAAACAGCTTGCCATTTCCACGCTTGAGCTGCACTCATTTTCAGTCAAATGGCTTTGAAACGCTTCAGCAATCACCCCTGGCTGTGAAATAAAGGCATTTTCTGGCCTTTTAAAATAATTTTTGATAGACCACTGAAAGGACGAGTGGCACATAAGTATAATGAAGCTGATTACAGACCTGCACGCAGCAGCTCTGGCACACGGTCCTTACTCGTCTGACAGTTTAATTCGCGTCTAGCACGTGGCATTTAAGGTGCGTGTTCATTTTTGTTCACTCCCACTTCCACGCCGTTTCAGACACCAGTGTTTTCGTGAAACGAAATGGCACAGCAAGCTGTTGTAAGCCTGAGGTGTTTTAATACTGTCAGAGTGCAAATGAGCAATAACAATCATGTAGATGTGATAAATGGAAAATGGAGGATGAACAGACTGATACGGTGAGAAGAAATCGCAATGGAGAAGACAGAGAGATGGATGAGGGGGGCAAGAGGAAAAGTGATGATTGATGCCAATGTGACGTTAAATGGGGGAAGAAAGGGCGGAGTGGGAAAGAAAATGAAAAAAGAGAGAGAATTGGGTGACACTCACAATAAATCTCATATTTGAGCCGATGCTCTGCACTGCCGCGTGCCCACACTCGCTACACAACACACTTACACGCTCTACACACCCTGTGACATCACGATGACAGAGCGAGGGGTGATGTGTATTGTCCAGTGATTGGATGCTGGGTTGTTCCGATGCTAAACACGCATCTGAATTTGTGTCTTTTCGCATTAGTAAAGTGACCTGTCGGGGGCGGGCTCTCATTTTACATTTAGAGAGAGCGAGAGAGAAACAGACATACTAAATACAGATACAGAAAAAGAGAGACGAGGACACAAAGAGACGAAGAAATATGCATAAAGCAGGTGAGTCACCATCAAACAACGGTCAAAGCAACAAAGTGGGAATTTGTTTTTTTGATGACAAACATTCATTCTCAGCCTTTTGGTTGTTGTACAACAGTACTCAGACACTTTGAAGTGGAGGTTAACAGATCTAATAAATTAATCTTTCTTGCCGAGTTCATAAACAAACAAGTTTGTATACAGTCACACACATATCAATAAATAAATAAATATACACACAGACATTTACCCTTTCATTTGAGCCTCTTTGATCAAAAATGTGGAGGCTAAACAGGTTCAAAGAATAAAAAAAGAAATGAAAAAGAGCAAAGTCTTATTGTGTATATATATACACATACATACACATAAACTGTTTACATAGTTGGTCTATCATCCTGAGCTTTGAGGTATAGCATCAGAACAAGGATTAAAGCACACAAAACCATTACTATAGCACAAACACACACACACACAGGCCTCTGTGAGGATAACACACACACACACACACATGGTCTCCTATCAGGCAGAGCACATAAAAGGGACAGATGTCAAAGGAGCGTGATGGGAGAAAATTGTCTATCAAAAAGACCACAATAAAGGAATAACTGTACACCAATCTAACCATCATGGGCCCAACAATAATGTAAACGTTCACAAAAACATGAAAAATAAGAGAGAGAAATGTATTTTAGAGTTTAGATCAAATTATAAACTATAATGTAAAAGCAGTCAGCCATTTGGCAAATCCTGGTATTCACAGAGGTTTTATTCCCTCTTCTCCCCCTCTGTGAATGGCTAATGTGTGGTGTGCATGGCGTGACACACACTGTAAAAAAAAATCCCGTAAAAAAACGGTAAAATTCCGGCAGCTGGGGTGCCGGAAAATTACCGTTAAATAACGTGCACATTAAGTAACAGTAATTTTCCGTAATTCAAAAATACAGTTTTTTGCTGTAATTTTACATATTTTCTGTATTTTCTTCAGCTTTTAATGTTTGATAAGATGTTTTACATAAATATTGTGGAAAGTTAATAAGAAAAAAACCATTAAATTATCATAAAGTTTGAACACTGCTTTAATTCAAATAATCAGCCGTAAGTGCAAAAATGTGTTTTAATAATTTATTGACCAATCTGCAAGAATATACAAATAGTTTGTTCAGGACTGCAATTTACTAATATTCTTTGTACAAAACTGCAACAATATACCAGTATAGAGATTATAGCTAAACTGCAACAATATTCCAATAAAAAAATAAGCCCAAAAGTTTAAATTAGATCACAACTGCAACCACATACAATTCAGTTTTTTTTCATAACTGCAACAGTATATATATATATATATATATATATATTTAATAACTGCAACAACACACAAAAGAATTGTTCAAAACTGCAACAATATAGCAAATTGGTAAACAAATAAAAAATAAGAATTAATTTGTCCTTAAAACTGAACCACCTGTGAACAGATTAATTCATCTTGACAACAGATGATGCATTAAAAAAAAAAAAAATCAACCATGAAAGCAAATAATCAGCAAGTATTTAAGTCTTTGACACTGTCAAGAATTTCTGCTAGGCAATGTAGGAAGATCTGACACTCCAAGTTTAACTCCATCCTTTCAAAGTCCGCAATCTTGTTAATCAGTGAAAGAACCTTTGGACTGACTGCTGATTTCTTTCTCGATGTGGTCTTCTCCACTTTCGATCCCTTCTCGGGGTTCATCTTAAAAAGGAATCTGTTGAGTAAAAAAAACATATTTAGTAATAAAACATGGACTGTACCATATGCTGTGAATATATTTAAAATAAAAGCAGAACAATAAGAACTTGTAAAGGGCATGCTTGTGGTGGATGTTGTGAAGAAGTATGTGAGAGGTAGTTGTGTGTGAGGCAGACTAAGAAGGTTGTGACAATGTAAGAGAGTGTGTTGTGTGAGGATGAGAGTGTGAGGATGCATGTAGGGCTGCACAATTAACCACATGCAGTTGTCAGATGCATTTGCAGATGAATCGCATTAGATTATGAACAGGATACTGCATAGCTTGTCAGTGAACTACAGCTCTGTTTATTAAATGTTGCTTAATTTGAAAACAGGTGATGGATATTTACTACTAATCACAGGACCGACTTTAATGACGAGACACGCCTGAAAAACGCATGTGATTAATTATGCAGCCCTAGAAGGTTGTGTGGGGATGCGTGTGAGAGTATGTTAGTGTGTGTGAGAGTGTGTGTGACTGTCTATGTGAGAATGTTTGGATGTTTGTATAAGGAAGTGTGTGTGAGAGGATGCGTGTGTGAGAGTGTGTGAGTGTAAGGATGCATTTGTAAGAATATGTGAAAGTGTATAACTGTGTGTGAAGATGCGTGTGAGAGTGTGTGTGTGTGAGAGAGAGAATGTGTGTGAGGTTGCATGTGTAACTGTCTATGTTAGAGTGTGTGGATGTTTGTATTAGAATGTGTGTGAGAGTGTGTGTGAGGATGCGTGTGTGAGAGTGTGTGAGTGTAAGGATGCATTTGTTAGAGTATGTGAAACTGTGTAACTGTGTGTGTGATGATGCGTGTGAGAGTGTGTGTATGAGTGAGGAAACGTTTCTGAGAGTGTGTGTATCTGAGAGTATGTAAGTGTGAGGATGCATTTGAGAGAGTGAGTGTGTGTGTGTGTGTGTGTGTGTGTGAGGATGCATGTGTGCAAATGTGGACGTGAGTGTGCGAGTGTGAAGATGCATTTGTGAGTGTGTGTATGTGAGAGTGTGTCAGTTTGAGGATGTGTGTGTGACCGTGTGTATATGTGAGAGTGTGAGGATGCATATGTGACATTGAGTGTGTGTGTGAGAATGCATGTGAGAGAATGTGTATGTGAGTGTGAGGATGTGTGTGTGTGACTGCGTGTATGTGAGTGTCTGTGTGTGTGAGTAGGCATGTGTGACTGTGTGTGGGTGCGTGTGTGACTGTGTGTGAGAGTGTGTGTGTTAGAGTGAGTGTATGTAAGGATGCGTAATTCAGTGTGTGTTGAAAAAGTGTGAGTGTGTGTGAGAACACACGTGTGAGTGTGATATGTGTGAGAGTGAGTGTATGAGTGTGTGTTTTTACCTTTGCACAATCTCTTGCGTTTCTCCTTGGTTTCCTGGGTATGAAATGTTCAAGCAGTTGTATGAAGCAAACATCAGAGCGTTGCAGAAGATGGTGATGTGGTCGTTAACTATGACTGGGTGAACAGAAAACATAAAGTTCATAAACCATAAACACCACAACTATTACAAGTGTAATATGTGAACATCTTTGCATTTTGCAACTCACCCTTTCATGTTGACCATGGTTTTAGCACTCACTGAACTTATCTGTAAGGAGAAAAAAAGCATGTAAATGTGAAATTTTAAGGAAATCTACAAAAATACAAAGAAATATATTGATAAATGTTTTATATCTATGGTTCTGAACCTTATCTGCGCCACCTGTTCATCCCTATCAGTGAGTCTATCAATAATCCCTATAAGCTATAACAGTCTTTAATTATAGAAGGGTGATTAAAACAGAAGTTGTGAAACTTTTTTCCCTAGGCGTAGATTACAAGATTACAAGGTTATATGAATTCTCAGATGACACACTGCAGACATTGTTTTTTCATTCACAATTTTAACTGGTCAATGGTTTCACCAGCTTTTTGAAACACTTTTAATATTTTAAATATTTGCTTAACCGATAGACAGATATAAAGGGTAACCAACAGAAATAATTTATTAAAAAGTGATTAAATACTGACTGTAACGATATTTCAGACCCTCAATAAGACTATATCTGGAAGTAAAAGAGTAAAACATGCAGACAAATTAAAGTAGTTAAGTGAATTTCATTATACAAGCGTAATAACCAGTGCTTGAAGAGGGAGAAATGCAGACGAACATAACGTTTCAAATCGCGCGTCACTTTAAGCGCTGGTCCTAATGAGTCTGTTTCTAAATTCAGAATTTTCATCCAATCTCGCCTCGAAAAATATGATTTTTTTTTTTTTTTTTTTGCTTTTAGACGACGCCTACTATTATGTATATCAAAACTGATTAAAAACACTGCATTATGCGTCGAAGTTCGGTAAAGTTGGCAACATCTACATATTCGAACTTAACATTAACTGAGCTAACTGTTAAATTTATGAGTTCTTAAACCACAAATGATAATAATATTTAATAACAGTATCGTAGACAACCAGCTAACGACTTTCCTTAAAGTAAGCCTGTTTTTCCCTCAGGGACAAAATAACATTAGAAGTTAACGTTACCCACACTTAACGACTAACGGCACTGGTCAGCGCCGAAGTTTGAAATACTGGTTTAACGATTCAAAAAGGTAAACATTCTAAGTTTTAGAACTCATATATAGTAGAAATAGCATTTAGTAATGACCAAAATGAGAAAACATGAACTTTACCTGCTTATTTTCGCCTCAGATTGAAGATTGACCGTGAAACTGAAGGTCGAGTTATTCCTTCTGCGCGCGCAGCAGCTCCACTGCGTGCTTGGAGGAGAATGTGTCCTTGCGCTAGGGCGGGAATTCCTTCAGTTCGAATATTACATTTTTTATTTTTTTTAATTTTAATATCAGCATATTATTATATTATTATATCAAATTATGAAACGGTACTATGAGAATAAATCCGTAATAAAACACCAAACTGAGCAGAACTATTTTGACAAGCGGAAGAAGATGTGGTCAGTTGACAGTACTTTGGAAATACGATTCTTTCGAGAAGGATTTTTCAACAAACCTGTTCAAAAAAGGATTAACCTGCTCTTTTATGCAAACACGCAATGTAGGCTACATATACAACATATTATATCAATAGTAGTAATAATAATAATAATAATAATAATAATGAACGTTAACTTTTGTACAGTTGTTATTTATATTTTTAATCTATTAAAAAATATGGCATTATATTATTAATGCCACACACACACGTACACACACACACACATACTGCACATACTACATATAAATATAGCGCATTATGTGAAATAAATCTTCAAAAATATTTTTGGGACGTTATGCACATTGACATGTTTTTCATGTGATTTTACATAAGATATGTAAATTTACAGTCTCTTTCTGTAATTTTACAATTTTAAACTGTATTTCAAAATTACGTGGAAAAAACTGTAAAATAAAACAGTAAAATTCCGTAAAATTACAGTTTTTTTTTACAGTGCAGCTGCAGTGTGCTGGTCTGTCATCTCTGCTGGTTATTGTGTCTGAGATTAGCCTCTCCCATTCTCCCTAAAACCCTAAGGGCACTAGAGCCGAGACGATGGCTGTTATCACAGCGTGCACAGTCTTTATCTAGGAAGCCAAGATGACGAGTGAGTGCGGTCACATGCGTGTTTGGCTGCTCAGGTACCGGTCTGTGACGAGCCCATGTTAGAAGCATGTGTGTTCATATGTGAAAGTGTTCAGTTTAGGGTTTGAATTTGAGGCTTGTTTTCTTTTATGTTCATTTGGATTATTCCATTTAAATTGAGAATGTTGTGTAAATTATTAGTGTTAAATGTAAAATAAAAAACTGTTTTATCAATTTTTATCATATTTTTATTTTAAAGTATAAATATGATGATAATGATAAAATATAGTAATATTTTAAGTATATCTTAAATTTTTTACTAATTATGTTATAGAATTATGCAGAGCTATTTAATGAGGTAATTTGTAATATTTTATATAAAGAATATTTTATTAATATTATTCTTATTGTTATCATTTTTATTATTAATTAATTATTTGTATTAATAAATGTAATAAAAATATTATAAATTGTATTTTATATATAATTTAAGTATTAATATAGTACTTAATAATAAAAATAATGAATACAGTAAAAACTTATTTTATTTCACATTTATTTTAAGAATTTGTATATGATATTTAATATCTGTGGGGTTTTATTACTGTTGGAGCAGGGTGTATATAATCCTTTTTCAAAAATAGCACAGGAAAGCAGTAATCCTTCAGAACAAAGGTGCATAAATTAGAATTGTCCCACTGAGCAGATGTTTATCATTAGACGGGCGATGTGACTCCGTCAAGACAGGCCTGTAATGAAACACTGGCACATGTTTAAAAGATGCTTAGAGGCAGCTGAAAGCAGAGCAGTCATGATAAACATCTTTAATTTACAGAACATCTAATTCCTAAATGTTTGACTCATACACTTAATTTGGCTGTGGATTCATTACTCACCATTTCCAAACCAGTCCCCGCCCCCCATCTAAAGCCCATCTTTCACTCCTACTCCCCCTTTCTCTATCTTCCTTTTTCCCTCTCCATCACACACAGCCCTTACTGAAAATTAGCCCAATTTAGCCCATCACTAATGGCCCCGGTGCTGCTGCCCTACAACTAATGGCATTGGGTCTTTTCCTTCATTTATGACCAGTAATTAAGTCTCTGTTGTTTCAAGGCAAATTTGCACACTAAGAGCCCCAATTTTTAACAATTAATTCTGTCGTGCTCATACAACGTGGCTTTTAATTACTGTATAAAAAAAAAAAAAGCAAGCACCTGGGACTGCAGCCTCCTGAGTGATTCATGATGATGTGGAGGCAGACTCAGAAACTCACAAATATTTTGCAACGTGCTTGCATCTTTTATCTGGACTCAGGTTGACTTTCCATGTGACATTTTTAAATAGGCATATCAGACATTAAATGAAAAAGGCAAACAGACATCTTATATTCGAATATTAACCTTAGGAATTATTACTTTTCCATAGAGTAGATGGTTTTGTTTGAAGTGATTTAGTGTCGTGGCAGCAGTCCCCCTGGAGGAACCCGAGGTTAAATGCTTTTGAGATACAATTATCCTCTTGAGACCCAGCTATTCATTTTTATGTCTAGTATAGTGCACTTTCTTTGTAATATCTCAGAGACTATTTTTGACAGATTTACATCCTATATAATATAATAAATAATCTTAATATAATCTTGATTATACTAAAAATAACACTTATTGCATAACAAATGGACATGGTAAAATAATTTTAGTATATATTATTTCATTTCATGAGAAAAATGAAACCACAGAGTGACACGAAACATGAACCTTGCGCACTTCTGAAAGAAGTGAATATGATATACTGAATTGAATTATGCAAGAATAAAGAGTAAACTGTAACAAAAAAAAAAAATAAAGAAGAAAAAAAACAAACATCATTGGAGTGTTTTACCAGAAAATAATAGTCTTTTTACTTTTTAAATTTCACTTTCTAGCGGTTTCTTTCTAATTGTGAAATTTACTAGCAAATTATGAGTGAAAATTGTTTCTACGCTGTTAGTTAATAATATGATATAACAATATGATATAACAATATGATATAACAGCAGTATAACAACAGTATAATATAATAATAACTTTGATATGTTTTTTTTATATTCTATTATGACCACATAATAAAAACAAATAACCTTAAAACTTAAACAGATTTTATGTAAACCTAAATGCCAAAACCTTTTTTTGTTGGGCCACAGAGAGGGTTATAATGGATCTGGATTGAGATCAAATTAACTCTCCAAATTCTGGACAACACCTGTTTGGGAATCTTGGCAGCTAACTACTAACTAAAAGTAACATCTGCTTATTTACACATTCAAAGAAAGCTAATTACGAAAGCAAGAGCCATCCTTGACACACAATGCCAACGAGTAATGTGCGTTCGCATGTCGTTTCACCGGCAGCATATTTAGACACTATTCTTAGAATTCAATAGAAGCTTAACTTCCAGCTAATTGACTTAATTGCTTATCCTCGTACCTCAAAATTAGTATGATCTCAGACCAGAAGTCCTTTTTGTGCATTTGTACAAGGACAAATCGAGTCATTTTTAGTTACTGAGTCAGAGCGTCATAGTCATCAGCATATGAGACATGACAGGAATACCTGCAAATGTGTATGTGAGTCAGACTCGAAACACAAAGCACACTGCCGCTACAACACCAACTATTCTTTAACAACTTGTGTTGTATTATTCAATTACGTTTAAGATAAAGCAGCAATTGTTTTACCAAGATGCACACCCTTAAAAACAGTTCTTTATTTACATCTATTGTCCACAAAAATTTACTTTTTAAGAACTGTTCACTATGACTAAGATTAGCAACTAGATACCAGGGCAGTCCCCTGATAACTAAATTAAATGAACTAATGTTTACATAGCTTTTAAAAAAATGCCATGTAGTCTCGTCTAGAAACACTTCAGGAGTTTTGAAGTCATTATCTGATTGGTAATCCTGAAGTCATCATCAGGATTAGCTAAGCGCTAGATTTTCAAAACTATGTGAAACATGTAAAGTTCACAACTGGTCTCACTGGTCTGTTGTTGTGGGGACATTTTCACATCCCTAAACATGATGCACCCAAGGTTCCCAGAACTTCTGCCATCAGTCTGAAGGTCTAGCTACGCAAGACTATATGGCATGTTGCCAATCAATGCATAGTTCCTATTGTGCTGGGTTATACACAACTCCAAAGTAGGAGCTGATTTAGTCCCAGTTTTCCCAAAAGGCATTCCTATAACTAAAATCGTGAATGCCTGCAGTGCAAACACACCAAAAAGTGGGAACACAGTTTACATAAACTTACTCCATGAACATGGAAAACACTGATAGATGGATCAATGGCGAATTCCAGGTACTTCTCCATCCTTCAACCTCTAGTTTTTGACGATTGCACTGTTGAAGGTTCTTTATGGAGCCAAAAGGAACACCACTGGGATAAAACCATCCTGAGCTTATATTCAGTCACTTAGCAAGGTGGTCAAGTAGAGATCTTCTTACATATTGCTTTGATAAAACGTTTGCATTTATGATGGTATCATAAATGCAACATAGCAAATATAAAACAATGAACTAACATCTGTCCTATATGTCCTTTAGATACACATGTCCAATAGAGGTGAGGTGGAAAGGGCGAGTGGGTAACCGCCCACTCCTGAGCACCATCAGAACGGGACTTACAACTGAATGGGCCACCAACCTCAGGCAAGAGTGTAATCGGCAGGAAATAGAGGCAAGAGGGACAGATCTGAGGGCATCACCACATAAACACACACGCACGCACATATGCACAAACACACACAGAAACGCACACACGTTCGCGACCCAGGGTACCGCAGCATCTCCACTGCAGTGTCAAAGCGGCTGATAATCCTAACACGTAAGCAGCTGGCAGGACGAGAGCGACATGGGAAGTTGGTTATTACTGTTATCATCAAAACTATTATCATTATCAGCCTGAGCAGCAGCAGGTCCCCTTCATCTGGGAGCGGTGCGTCATACGGCTGGGTCGAAACCATGAAGTGCCAGGAAGCAACCTGCACTGAATGTAAAATACAAAGACTGGGGGAAAATAGGGTTGATTCACTCCATTCTTTCAATTTTTTCTGCCTCTCCCCATTTCAGTCTCCCTCACCCCCTCCTCCTCTCGTCGCTCTTGCCCTTCTTTCTCAATTTTATGTTTTTCTTGAACTAGCACAGATCCATTTCTCTGCTTTTTAAGGATTTGCACTATCGGGACACTGTAACATAATGAAAGCACCTACATTTCCTCTCATACATCGATTTTGCTTGGCGCTCACATGCTCGCGCCCCCTCGCCATGTATACCGCGGTAAGGCCGCGCCACTGTACGCTGGTGGGCTGAATGCTCATGCCTGTCAGAGACAAAGCACCACCAGCTGTCTTGTCTCTCTCAAACACTGTCTTTCTCTGTTCCTCCCCCACTGAACAACATTTGAACCCCCGCAAGAGTTTATTCGAATTTCTTCGGAGACTAGCATTTTTTCTCTTATCTCCGATTGGCACATATCGGAGAGCGAAAGGAATCGTCATATTTGTTTTTTTGGACGTCTCCCACTCCGACAACCCACAGCATGCCGCTGTAAACATGGCACACAATGGCCGTCATCACGCTTTAGGGCGCCAAACCAGAGAAGGTGACTTACTGCTGCCATCAAGTGGCCTTCGGGGAAACTGCAACCTGTTGCTCTTAAGAATTCAGATAAACCAGTGTAAGCAGGCCAAAGCCTGTAGATATTGAAAATACTTTTGGAGCTTTTAAATCGTTTTTAAGTATTTTTTTTTACTTAAAATATTTCATTAAATGTTATGTTTTATATTTACGAATTCATTTATTTTTATATTTAGTTTTTCCCACATGTATTTATTTCAGTTTTCTTTATTTACATGTCTTACTTTTCTGTGTGCACCATGGAAATTAAGCAATCTGCCTTGTAGTGCTGCATTTTCTATATGCTATAAAACAGTCTATATATTTAAACAGCATCTGCATCAACTATAAACTACCTGATTCACTTAGTTCATTTAGATAAGACGGTTATAATAAAACATATTTTTATAAAATGCATTACAAACTCACCTTCTCACATAATTACCTTTAGGGTATATAAGAAGTTTTATTATAGCAAGAAAGACTGAGCTTACCAGTTTCAGTCATCGAAGCGTCGTTGCTCGCCTTCCCAGAAGTCAAATGAAAAATGTTGTCATTAACCTGGTCTTGCAGGGTTTGAAGTAAACACACTTTCCAACAGTGTGCTAGGCTGTCTGTAAATAACATTAATGATTATGGATGTCAAGTACATAATTGACTGAGGAGGTGGACGCCGGAGGTTTATCGTTCCCGGTGGGGTTAATCAGGTTAAGTACAATGTTGTCATGTGTGCTTGACGCTAATCCTGCCTAATCTAAGGACATTATCTTGAAACATATCCGAAAGGTGGAAAGATTAATGCTTCAGAAACAAAATACAAACCAGAGATGTGACAAGAATATGTTATCTGGATTAAAACTGATTTTATGTTCCCGGCCCACGTGCCTGTGGGACAGGACTCCTCATCCTCCTGAGGGTTTTTAATACTCTATCGGATGTGACTGATCAACAACCCCTTGAACAAAGCTCTGAGGCGAATGCAAATTTCATAGTGTCTTCTAAAATAAACATGTTACAAATATGTGTACTGTAATGCTACTACATATGTTTATCTCTCTCCGTCTTTCATTATGCATCGCTCTCGTTCACTCAAGAATGACCTGATTTGTTTGGGGCTTTTTTGGATGTTTTGTTATAGTGGTGGCTGAAAGGTTAAGGGTGTGGGCTGCTAACACAAGCATGGGAGGATCATTCTGTACAGTAGTAGTGAACCATGAACTGGAGACAAGAAGCCTTCATCTTTAACCCTGGCACAATATTAAGAAGTTATAGTGACACAGTACTAATCACACATAGAAGATCCTTGATAAAATGGTGTAAGGCCCACAAAAGATTTATTCTGGTCAAAAAAATTTGATTAGATATTTGTTTTTATTTGACAGTAAGGTATGAGTAAGGTTTGAGTTTCTCTAAAATAAGGAGCTTTTAAACCGGATGGTTATAAAAAACCAGCCACCAGGTTAATAAATTTCCACTTGGGCCATTTCCATTCGCACCAGCATTAGGAAGAGAAGTAAGGTGACCAACGACGAGTCGACGACGTCATTTACATGTGTCTTTCAATCTCTACAAACAGATAACAGGACCTTTCAACATACAGAAATCTACTCTTGAAAGCTGTGAGAAATGCCCGATCTGATTAGAGCTTGACAGATCGAGAAAGTGCTAACCAGCTTTTAGTTCAGTAGGCATCAGATGAGCGGATATTCAATGATTTGACTCTCTGAAGTTCATTCATGCAGCATAATTGTGGAGCACACCATTTTAAGTTAGTGAATGTCCTCTAGTATAACCCTATCCGTGATCTTCAGGATGACGCTCGTCTTTATCTGTGTCCATCCTGCTCTGTAGACATCCAGACCAGAGAAGCTCTGATAAAATGCCACCATCGGATCAGTGAGCCTGATAAATGTCAGTAAACTCAAGTTTACTTGAGTCAAAGACATAACTTTGGGGAGAAAAACAGGATGGTATTTAAAGGCAGAAAATAGAAGCACTCTGTACTCGATGGAAAAGATAATCCACAAAGCATCTATACAGAACTAGTGACTGATGTTGTATCTTCAACCTTCTAACTATAATTTGTAGCCAGTAATGTTTTTAGAAAGCTAATCTCAATATTAACAGTTAATAAATGTAGAAATAGGTTTATGGAGTTTCTCCTACATTTCCTACAATCGTTTTAATAAAGGATTCGTATAATATAGGCTTAATATACTCAAAAAGAAAAAAGGCTTACTGCCTGCAGTGAATTATGCATAATTATAATTATACAATTTAAACTTAATTAAATATAATTAACTCGAGTATAATCTTTATGGTGATTTGCTATGTAATGTAACATCAGTTCTCTATACTTCAGCCTCAAGCATTTCTGCTCCACTCAGTGCTTGTCTGACATTTTCCAATTCAATAATAATGGTTGCCTACAACTATGGGAACTTCCGATCTAAAGTAAAGAAATTAGCATTGCGAATGCTGAAGTGCATTTATAAAAAGTTTACAGTTTCTGGTGCAACATGAGTTTTAAACTCAGGGGAAGCATTTTTACACTTTTAAACCCAAAGAGTGTTTTATACACATCAGGGAAAATGATTCTCAAGTCAGCATACAGTATTATGTCCAGTGTCAGACAATGATTTATTAGTAATATTTCAGTGCCCAGTAAAAAGGGCCTAGTGATGCTCTGCTTGTGAACATTTCTCTTGTAAATTGCACAAATGTGATGTCAAGCAAGTAACTAGCTACATAAGACTTAACTGGGTGCATATAATTGCAACTCTATACTTCAAGTAAGAACATCTGTTTTATCGACATTTTTACATTCAAGTAGTTTAAGAAAAAAAAAGTTTGACTGAAAGACGTTTTGTGCCTTTTATTTTGAATTCACTGCATGCGCTTCATAACATCCGCCCCCTCTACTACAGCCAGTCAGATCATTTCTCGGGAAAAGAAACAAGGCAAATGTGTCGAGAAAGGTGAAACTTTGAAAGAATTGGCAGTGCCGTATACAGCGAGAGAGTGTGTCTCGTTACTGATAAGAACTGACAGTTGGTTATAAAGTGAGCTTGCAGAAGGATTTTCCTTTCAGCCAATACAGCCGCCCAACAGAGGAGAAATCCATATTGATTGGAGGCAGTTGACTCAAAGACATGACCGAAGTTCACATTAGTGACACATTATTCAACTGTTGTGCTGACCAAGCATTTCTTTTCGAAAGGCCTTCAAAAAGGGCGAATATGCTCGCTAAATCTCCGCAGTAAACAGCTTTGTGTGTAGTGTGTGTGAGTGATTACCGGTGGGGAGTTTTCCGATCCAGAACAAGTAATTGCTTCTGACTCGTATGAGACCTGCAGGTATGCTGATAAAGAGCGACAGTGCGCATGCGCACATTTGTCAGAAAAATAAAATCATTCTTTATTTACATAAATAATGATGTATTATATAATATCGGAATGGAAACTACTTGTTGCCTTTTCACAGCGAAACTTAACTGTTTATTTTTGTGTCGGGTTCAGTTTTCTTGTAGTTCTGGAGAATGGAGCGCAGGATCAGAACTCGTGTGGCGGTGATAGGAGGCGGGCCGGCGGGGCTCTGCGCTGCGAGACACATCCTGTCTAGGCCCGAGGCCTTTGATCCACCCGTGGTGTATGAAATGACCGATCATTTGGGAGGGACATGGTTCTATGAGGAAAGAGTTGGCACATATGACGATGGATATCCCATCCACAGCAGTATGTATAGGGACCTCAGGTAGACACCAATATGTTGTTCCTATCCCTGCTGAGAATAAAAACATCTTCGACTTGCCTTAGACTGGTCAAGCTGGTCTGATCTTTCAAACTAACAAGCAGAAGTAACCTCAAACCCCATCAAAACCAGCAGACTTGACCAAGTCGGGTGAACTGAACAGCTAACAAGTCTAGGTTTAAGATTTTTTTATGACCACTATTATTATTCTGAGCAGGGAATTTATTTATTATCATTTTTGTACTTTTATATAACTTTATGTATTATAAAATCTCATCTGTTTTAAGGACCAATTTGCCTAAGGAGATTATGATGTTCCCTGATTTTCCCTTTGATGACCGCCTGCCTTCTTTTTTGCACCATACTTCGGTTCAGCAGTATTTGGAAAAATACTGTGAGAAACATGATATTGCTCGTCATATCAAGGTATGTGTTTGTCTTTATTCTAATATCTGTGTCTATAATGAAAAGTTATAGAAAATAAAAAATTAGGATGAGATACCTATTAAACTCACTTCCATTTTTTGAACTCAGATTATGAAAAGAAAAATTAATGCATTATCATACTAGATGTCTTAACCAATTAATGTGTTTGTTACTACATACCTCCTGTAATTTTAAGTCAATCTGATGATTGCACACTGGAAAATGAGTCTCCGTGTGTTTACGTGTTGGAAAACTTGGTAGCACTTTATTTTACAGTCCTGTTCCTCATGTACATACTATATACTTATTATAGTAATTACAATAACTATGTAATAACTAGGTACTAACCCTGAACCTACCCCTAAACCTAACCCTACCCCATGTAGTTACCTTGTGTTACCAGAACTTTCTTAGATAAATACACTGTAAGTACACTATAAGTACATGTTAGTACACGCACTGTAAAATAAAGTGCAACCGAAAACTTTAATCAAAAGAGGAGCCCTTTAAATGTGCATTTCTTATTTAAATGTTTAAGTCTTTGTTTTGGGTAGGTTTCACTACTTACAGTAAAGTTAAGAGGTTAATGTTTAGACTTTAGCATATTATAACCTATATCTTGGATGTGGGAAATAATTACAGTTCGATCCAAAAAATATGCCACGCTAATGTATTACTTCACAGGCATTATTACTTTTAAATCCATCTGTGTGCTCTCTTTATGCTCTTCCACAATGAAAGTCTATGTAAATACTTTATAAACAGACTTTTCATATAAACTGATGGTTGTCACTTTAAGTTAATCTCTATAAAATGGTTAATAATTTATTTTCACAGCTTTAAGAGGACAAAATCTAGACACAGCTATAGTTTATGCCCAAAGATGAAAGCGGCATGTCATCCATTCAAAGAAGGAGCCATTAAAAACCTGTCATATCTGTCCGGGAAAAAGCCACTAAAGGCTGGAATACACTACAGGACTTTGACATTTCAACAGATTTTTAAAACACCAGTTTATGATGTGATCCTAAGTCGTTTAGTGTATGATGGCCAGTTTAACTCTGTGACTTGGAAATAGTCTCAAAGGAAAACTGGGCATTATACACTAAACGACTGAGAATCATACACTGCCAGAACTTCAAGTTCTTCTGATCGCAACAAACTCATCCAGAAATGTTCACATTGTTGCTAAGAGACACTTGAAATTAAATTAAATTAAAACAATATGCATTCTTAAATTGGCTGAAAATATCATACTTGTTTGATCTCCTCTGACTGGGTGGAATCAAAGTCTGAAGCTAAAAAAAATTGGAGTTTGTGACCATCATATGTGGACATATGACAGTCGACTCTGATCTGCAGACTGGCTCTGACCTTTGGCAACTAGAGTCAACTTCTTCAGACTGTAAATCTGTGGAAAATTGGAGCAAAAATCGTGTAGAGTATTCAATTTAATAAGCAGCTCTATAATGAGGCTAGTTTCTGTGTTCATCCCCATAAATGAAATGTTTTTATTGTTTTGTTTTAATAAAACACAATGTGAGCTTAATGGGAACAGAGGTGTACTTAAAGAGTACAAAATTGTACCCATTAAGCACAGCCAGAACTTTTGCATTTATTGATTTGTGTGAAAGATTCATATTTTATTTTAACATAACTTTTTTTTACTGAAACCAATATCTTGTGCACTAAAAAATGTCTCAACATAGATTTTGGTGAACTTAATGGGTATGTTTACCCTACTTCACTTCACTTCATCAATGGATCCTCCACAGTGAATGGGTGCCATTAGATTGAGAGTCCACACAGTTGATAAAAGCTTGACTCCTGTCCATCAGTTAATATTTTATAAAGTACAAATGTGCATTTTTGTAATAAACAAATCCATAATTAAGAGGTTTTGTACCTTCAAACCGTTTCTTCTGAGTCCTCTATCCAGAATATTGCAGAGAAAAAGTTAGCTGTCTGAATCAGGAGAGAAATATGCACAGATCACATTTACTCAGTTTAAAAAGAAACCCTGTCCAAAACAGTTCTAAACAAATGTTAGTGGATTCTGATGTGAGAAGACAACAAGGAATGAAAATTTGAAGGAAGAATTATTATTGAGTATGGATGTGTATTTTGGCCAGAAACAATATTTTAAGTTTAAAATGCCTTATTTCTTAAAAACACTTTTATTTTATTTTTTTGCTTTGACATTAATTGACAAGACATTAATCAATGGCTTGGAGTCAAGTGGATTGCTTGGTGATTTTTGTGATGTTTTTATCAGCTGTTTGAACTCTCCTGCTTGATGGCACCCATTCACTGCTGAGGACTGATTTGCCAATTTGTAAATTTTTCTTTTTTACAAATCTGTTCTAATGAAGAAACAAACTAATTTTGGATGGCCCGAGGGCGCGTACATTTAAAGCAAATTAAAAAATTTGGGCTAAACTACTCCTTGAATCATTCCCCTAACGGCTCTTTTATTGCAAGAAAAGTAGACTTGAGTTTAATAAACACAAATTAACCATCCAGAGTAAACTATTGTTAAAAAACAGTCCATCACTATCCCTGTGACTGTACATATTATGAAACTTAAACATAATGTCTCTACATATCTGAGAAAGAAGCAGAAAAAAAAAATCCATAATAATGAGGGAAACGGATGTTATTGGAAATTGTGAATGTACGTGAGGTAGAAACTAAATTAGTATTGACGTGAATGACATTATGGATTAATCATCATGCGACAAATGCTATTTGGCATGTGTCCGTTTATTTTAAAAACTGAGAAAGCAATACATGACTCTCTTAGTCCAACTACATAAACTGTATTAGTCAAGTAAAAGAGCTGTTAGGGAAATATTGTTGTTGAACCGCTTGTGGTCAGAAAGTTGAGATCAGATGTAGGGGTCACTGACCCCTGCTTGTCAAAGCCATCAACGTCACCACATAATCAAAGGACACATCCAAGTGTGTTTCGAGAAATGTTCTCAGTGTTACTAAGTATTTATCTTACCACCGGAAGCAAGAATATTGCTTATGACAGACCGCTTTGTCCCTCACAGTTCAACACCGTGGTGGAAAAGGTGAAGCCCGTCTCCATGGAGACAGAGACGGGGGGAGCTGTGACGTGGGAGATAATTTCGCGCAGCACACGTGGAGACCAGAACACGCAGACATTCGACTCGGTGTTCGTCTGCAACGGGTGAGGGATGCCATCTTAAAGAGTCCTTTTATCTCCCAGACATGCTCAAATGGACACAACTGCATCTAATCTCCGATTGCAGCTTCGCTGTGATGTTCTAAATGCATAGCATTCTTCAAATAGTGGCATGTTCATTTACCCCATGATATCCCCAGAGGCTTTTATCTGGCTGAATTCTCGCAGAGGTGATGTGAATAGGTATTATGTTATGCATTCATGTGGCATTTCTGTGAGGGAATTCAGAAGACCACAGGAGCCCTTTAGCGTCTCAGCGCTGACTCATATTTCCTTGCTCTTTCTGCAGGCATTACTCCGACCCCCACCTGCCCTACATTCCTGGAATAGAGCATTTTAAAGGTACAACAAATGATCACTGATCACTACAAATGCATAACCTTGAAAGCCCCAACCATTAGTCTCATTACACCCCTGCATCTTCCCTTTTATGTCTCTGTCTCTCATCTTCTTGTGTTTATCTGTGCCTTCTTCCACTGCTGTTTTCTGTTTTGTAGGGAAAGTCTTGCACAGCCACTCGTACCGCTGTCCAGAGCCTTTTGCCAACAAGTCTGTTGTGGTCTTAGGGGCCAAAGCATCCGGTGTGGATATTTCCATTGAGTTAGCCCAAGTTAATGCCCAGGTTTGTGGCTTAGCTTCCTTTTTTAAAATGTCACATACCATTTTAAATGCCACAGATTTGTTTGGCTGTATAATGAAAGGGTTGGGCACCTGAAAACAAAAATCTATCATTATTTACTCACCCTTCATGCTGTTCCAGAGCCGAATGACTTTCTTTTCATTCTGGAACACAAAAGATGTTAGTTCATGCTGCTCGGAATCGTGACGGATGCTGACAAGATCCAGAAAATCAGCGAAAACATCCATAAAAGCAGATGTATAATATTCAAAGCTTTGAAGTTTTAGCATCCTTGATATTCTTTTATAGGTTTTAATCAGATTTTATTCATTTGGTTCGATTTTTATATTTCCAATTTTCATTTTAGTTAAAGTTTTAGTCTTTTTTTTTTTTTTTTTACATTTTTATTAGATTTTATGTATGAATAGTTTTAATAACTTTTATTAAAGTTGTAGTTATTTTATTACTTAAACTAAAAAGTGAGAAATGGCAACTAGCTAAAATAAAACAAGTTTAAGTTAATGGTTTTTTTTAATGTTTTTTTTATTATTATTTATTCAAGTATATAAAAAAAGTGTTTCATGGTTTTTAATTTTAGTTAAGGATAATAACACTGAAGTCATAAGGTCTTTTGAAGTCATAAAAGTATAACAGACCCATATTTAAAGTTTCTATTTTATTATGCATATTACAGATCTTATTGTGAAGAATTTAAATGTTCCTGTTTCCTTTTTCTTTTCCTTCTTTCTTTTTTTTTTTTTTGTTTAATAAAAATGTCATAACTGGATATATACTAGGTTTCTCCAATGATTTAATCTTCTTAAATCCCACGCCTGCAAGCTTACGTTAATCTGCCTCCACTTTTAAGTGCAACGCATATCTCTAAAAACAATCAACAACCGATAGACAGAACCAAGTCTTCGCCCTGCTTTTTAAAAATGTATATATAGTGTGGAAGAAAATATGGAAGAAAAAATTTGTCAATACTCACTACTTCCATTTTATTGTGACTTTAATTAAAACCTTCTACAATGCATTTTTATTGTTTTGAAAAGATCAGTATGATCTGATATGAACTCGCTTTTGTGTTTAAAAAAAAAAAAGAAAAGACAGTCATATGGGTTTAGACCAAACTGAGTGTGAATAAATAATAACAGAAATGCTATTTTGGATTGCTGTATCCCTTTGTGTTGTTCATTTCATCCATCTCATTGGTTAACATTTCAAATCTTAAACAAGACTGAGATTGAGCGACTGTTTTTCAGTTTCTTATCCGCAAATGTTTTTCTCATTCTAGGTGATACTAAGTCATAACACACCACCCATGTCCTTACCTCCTCTGGGTATCCGGCAGGCCCGCGCTGTTGTTGGGGTTTCAGAGGACGGATCTTTACAGTTCCAGGACGGATCAGTGACTCAGGCTGATATTCTTCTGTTCTGTACAGGATACAACTTTAACTTCCCTTTCCTTTGTCCATCAGAGCTGGGACTAGATGTACAGGATCTTTTTGTGACTCCACTCTACAAGTACTTGCTGCCCCCTGGCTTCCCTTCCGTCTTCTTTATTGGCATTTGCAAAACTATTTGCCCTTTCATACATTTTGATTGTCAGGTGAGCAGAGAGGAAACACAATATGATTTGAATACTGAATGTGAGTGATTCTAACTGTAATGTTCTTGTTTTTATCTATAGGTTAAGTTTGCTCTCGCTGTCCTGGAGGGCTCTGTAAAGCTGCCCAGCCCAGAAGAGATGAAGAAGGAAGTGCAGAGAGAGATGCAACGAAAACAAGACACAGGTGTGCAGCTGAAGCACTTCCTCAATTTGGACAAGGATCAGTGGGATTATTACCTGGATCTTGCCAGGATGGGCCGATTCACACCCCCTCAGCCAGTGTTTGAGAGTCTCTATGAAGAGGTGCGCAGACAGAGGCAGAAAGACCCACAGAAATACAGACAGATCAACTATAGGCTCATTGATGCCACACAGTGGGAGCTTCTGGAAGCTCCACCAGAACAGACAGATTGAGTTTAGCTACAGTCTGAGGACAAATGAATGAGATTTACACTGCATTGCTTTGTAGAACTGTCTGAAGGAAGAACATAAAAACTATATATATATATATATATATATATATATATATATATATATATATGAGAGAGAGAGAGAGAGAGAGATATAGTGTGTGTATTAATAGGTATATATACACTATATAGATATATGATAGATAGATACATGTAGATGTATTGATATGTCAAGATTTGACATTTTAATCTTAATTTTTTATTTATTTTTCTATTTCAACAAATAATAATAAAATATTAGAAATTAGTTCAGTTTTTTCAGTTATAAATTAGTAACTGAAATTTGAATTTAAATATTAACATGATCATCATAATGTCTTACTATTAATATTCTTATTTTGCTTGAATAACAACAACATATGAGCCCCACAAGTAATACATGTCTTAAAAAATAAAATGCTTTGCATCAATGGCCCATACAGCATACGTAGCCTATCTACGTCAATGAGTCAGTGACATAACACTTCTTATTTCTGTCTAGAAAACTATAAAATAAAACAAAGATATAGTTAAAGATATAGGAAACATGCTGCCATATACATACAATATTTTTTTATCCACTTGAAACAGTGTTGTTGTCATGTAGTCATTAAAATCATTTTAAAAATTGTATAATATTTCATTTTTTTTACATTCCATTCAGTATTCCATAATTTTATTTTTATTTTATGATCCTGCATAATAAAAGTTTTTTTTTTTCCTCAAACGTTTTCCGTCTTCATTTAGTTTTACCTAAATATTTTCAATACTTTAGTCCACTTTCAAACTGCATCAGCAACCTCGAGGTCCTCCAGAAATATTTCAATATTTACAGAGAGGGATATGATTTTCTACATTGTTGAAGCATTGCATCACAGCTTTCATCAGCAGTGTGAACAACACGCCACAGTCATGCAGACTTCTCCCAACATGTGAAACCGGACACCTACTTTCTCAACCCTTCCCAAACACTCTTATCTGCACTTCCAGCTGTCACTAGAACACCATACACAACATTAACGCACAATTCAGACTTTAACTGCAGCAACTGACTCCTATGAAGTTCAGACGATCGACATCGATAAAAAGTCTCCGAAACTTGCGGTTCAAGAAAACAGTTGAAGAAAGACGGACGGAGGAGGGCGGGAGGAAAGGGAAAGCCAGAGGGGTGTTTCCTCTGCAACAGAGGAAGGATTGAACTAGTGAGAAATAATTCATTAAACAGCATGAAATGTTGAAGTACATTGCATTTTAGCTGACAGTCGCGATGTCGACATCAGTTTTACGATAAAAGGTGAGTGAATTCATGTCATGTAGCCTACTCTTATAAAAGAAAAGAAAACAGGAACCGGAGGCGCAGCCACGATACGATACAACTTTGTCACGTCTAAAATTGAGTATAAAATTTATAACGAATAGAAAAAAATATATTTTTAGTGGTTTCTTTTTAAGGATTCAAGTATTAGTCATGCGTCACGAAGCAAACAGAAACGCTAACGTTACTTAATTTTAATGTGACGCGTGTGCTGGGATTTTTTTCTCTGAAAACATTTTAATGTAGCATGGCTTTCTTTAAGATCTGGAATAAAATGAAATGTCCTAGTTGTCCTACTTGAAGGGTCATTTCATTTAATTTTGTCCCTCATGAACATGTATAATTATATTAACAGCGAAAACATTTACTCTCTGTGTAGGCAATTTCTTATGTAGCCTATATGCAGAAACAAAAACAAAAATGTTTTTTTTTGCATGAAAATGTCTTTTGGCCTGTTCCCAGCCAATGTTTCCAAATTCTCCTGAAGTATGTTATGAAATATGCCCTTTATGATTGCAAAACTTGCTATAAATCTGTCAACTGTTGCTTATTCAAGGCAGCTATATCCTAACTTACACTACTGCTCAAAAGTGAATGTCCATTGGATAATATTAAGAAATTAATACTTTTATGGTGTGAAAATGTATTAAAGTTACTCTAAGGTGTTTATAATGTAACAAAATATTTTGTTTTAAAAACAATGCTGTTATTTTTAACTTTCTATTCATCAAAGAATCCTTAAAAAAAAAAAAAAAAAAAAAAGAATTCCACAAGAACATTATGAAGCTCAACTGTTTTCAACATTGATGATGTTGACGGAAATGTTTCTTGAATAGCAAATCTGCATATGAGAATGAATTAACTTGTAATAATATTTTTACAATATTAACGTTCAATGTATCAAATTAATGTAGCCTTGGTGAGCACTTTTTTTAAAGACTTTCGAAAACATTAAAAATATCACCAACCCCAAGCCTTTCCAGATTTATTTATTTTTTACAAAACTTATCACTGAAAAATATTTCTTAAAGAGCACACTCATTTTGTTGAGTCACCCTGGATGTTTTCCCCCATCCAAATAATTTTTGGTTTAGGTTTTAGGTTTATGAAAGGTTTAGGAAATTTTTTTATGTCTTTATATTTTCTAATATATAAAATTTTGCATCACCCTCCAACGGATGGAGGAGAATCCAGACAGCGACAGGCATTATGAGACGACCGCTGATGACCCCTCACCATCGGGCCGGTGGACCAAAGAGCAAAGTGAGGACTCCCCCCTGGATGATCACAACCTACCCATCATGCAATGGGAAGATTTAAGTTTGCGGATTGCAGAGCTAGAAAGGCAGGAAGAAGAAAGAAAGAAAAAAGCAGAGGTAACATTTTACCAGGACTTTATATATATATCTTTATATTTATTAAAATATTATTAAAGACCTCATTATGCTTCAGAGTCTAGGTTTATCAGCGCGAGACCGAATACTTGGATGCTGGACAGAATCAAAACACCATTCACTCCATCGGGAGCCATGGACGGATGAGAAGGACTACAGTCCCTGCCGTGTCCCTGTCATAACATCACGGTAATTCACATATGCATGCTCATAATCCTCAGCTACCTTGTTCTGTTTAATGTATGCTGTGTGTTTCCATCCTTCAGGTTTAATAGTCCTAAAAACCTTCAGCTGTGTTTCATCAACAACAGCGAGAGTGAGGAGGAGGATGACGAAGGAGCATCTAGCAAAGAGGTGGGTGCAGATAGTCGTGATTGAAGTTTTCCTGAGATTTATCTCAGGTCATGATTTATGAGGTTGCGAAAAGCATTAGGTTTTTGTTATCCTCAGAGCTCATGTGAGGCAGGGGGACATGGGAGTTGCTCTCGGGGACTAAAACAGGAAGTAAAAGCAGCACTCAGGACTCTCAGAGACAAGCTATGGGCCGAACAGAAGGAGAAAGAGGTGGGGGATTTCAAAGACATAGTTCACTCAACATGAGAGTCTTGCATGACTGTCTTTCTTCCGTGAAACACAAAAGGAGAATGCGTTGGGTGGTTTATGCATGCACTTACAAAACAAAAATGGAGCTAGTAATGGGGATGGAAGCTTTCAAGTTTCAAAATGGATTCAGAAACACCATAAAAGTGTCATTCAAGATATCTACTTTTGTGTTCCACAGAATGAAGTTCCACAGGATCACATAAGGGTGAGTAAATGATGGCAGAAAAGCTGACTTGTTTCCCTTTCATTTTCTCCACTTGGATTTCAAAAAAAATCTTCAATAAAAAGTTACCAGCCATCTCCGGGATGATTCACAACATTTCAAACTTTCATCTGAAGCCTAAAATCATTTACCCGTTATAAGTATAAAATGTGTGTACTGTTTATATTTATTATGTATATATAAATACACACTCTTACAGTATATATTTTGAAAATATTTAAATTTTGTATATTTATATAATTTATATTATATTATTCCATATACAAATATAACATTTCTAAAATATATACATGCATGTGTGTGTATTTATATATACATAATAATTATACATAGTACACATAGTATATCATGTAAACAAAAACTTTTATTTTGGATGTGATTCATCGCGATTACTTGTTTGACAGCACTAATATTTACTTCTTACTAATAATTAGTCTGGAAAGCAAAGTTCCTTGATTATTACGCTGGAATGAGAATATAGTTCCTAGCCATATAGGCCTAGAAAATTGCAACTTTTCATTTTCCATCAGTCTTAGTACACGACGCAACTATAGAAGAGTCAAGTTTTAAATAGGAAAAATATAGAAACTCTTAGGTCATTTTTGAGCGAGATGCTAACGGTCTAATCAGATTCAATGATCTATGCTAAGCTAATAGTGCTACTAGATTTGCTGAATGAATCCGAAAACAGTAAAACTCAAATGTTTAACTCTAGGGGAGTTGGAAAATTTGAGTGTTCCCTTAAGGCAAAGGAGGGTAAGTGTTAATTTCTCTGGTATTTATTTTGTGCATATTTTCGTTTTATTTTCAGCAAGCCACCCACAGTAGCATGAACATAAGGAGAAAGATTCTCAGCCTTAGTGATCTGCAGACGTGCTCTTTACTGCAGTTGAATGCGCTCAGGGCCTCGCTGAATGAGGACATTCAAGGTATCTTTTCCTCAGTGATGCAATTTGCAGTCACTGAACTGCAACAATATTTTCAATCAATAATACAACTCACAAATGTCGTATAGCTTTCATGCTTCTTTAAACTCTTTTCCAAAATCTTTTTGCTCTTTTAAAATGCCATTGTGATAGTGCACTCATTTGATTCATGTTTTTAGATTTGAGCTCAGAACTGGTGAAACACCTCGTAGTACGGGACCACCTTCGGACTAAGCAAGATGCTTTGCTCCTGGATGTACAGGATATGACATCATTATGAACTATCTTTTTGTTTGGAACACTGCGTAACTGCAGTTTAATGTTGGCACTTTCTGAAAGCAGTAATTTACTGTTACTCATCCTGTGGACTAACAAAGGCCAGAATATCCTGTTTATTCTTGAAGAAATGTAGCCCTCACAGAAACTTTTGTTAAAAATGTGAGTCACATTTATTATAGTCACAAGTTTTATTGTGGGAAAAAGTGCCTTATGACAAACTCTAACGGCTCTGATTCATATGTCACTTACAGTTTAATTTTACTTCCATAAATAAAGAATATATTAAGCTGCTGTCAAAGCCATATGTGATCAATAACTGTGATGTATTAATCATCAGTTACTTTAAGCATTCCATTAAAATACAGTATATGTAATAGCCATGAAAATATAAACATGTGCATTTTGCAATCATGAATGTGCCTTATAACTTTCCTGTGTATCGAACTTATACATGAGAATGAAGTATATCTCAGTGCTAAATATTCACAATAATTTAATAAATCATTTATTTTATACACAGTCGTTAGCCTTTTTTGTGGAACTGGAAAAGCGGTTATACCATACAAACTCTGCATTAAAAGATACTTAAGGTTATTATGTGGTTCCTTAGATTGCTAGACACCTCTATTTAAGGTGCCTCAAAGATCCCAGAAAATAATGATGGATTAAAGTCGAAATTTATGTTGTGGAATTTTTTCAGTGATGAAAAAATAAAGTAATGCACATTTTTATACATTTGTATGAATAAATGTGTAATTTGCAGACTTTTTTCCCCAGCGACAGTACTGATTTAAAGTGACCAAAAAAAGAAAAATTGCTGAAAATGTACTCACCCTCAGGCCATCCAAGATGCAGATAGTTTTTCTTAATCTTAAGAGATTTGTAGCATTATATTACTTGCTCACCAATTGATCCCCTGTGGTGAATGGGTGCAGTCAGAATTAGAGTCCAAACAGTTGATAAAAGGATCACAATAATCCACACAACTTCACACTGTTGTTTCAGGCTAAAATGCAAGTCCTTTACCCATTATATTGATTTCTTCAATTAAGAAGTTGTCTCATCTGTATCAGGAGATAAATATGCACAGACTAAGCACAATTTACAAGCCAGTACGGTCTAAAATGTTGATTAATTTTGATGTGAAATGATCATTGTTATGGATTATGGATTTGTATTTCGCTCAGATGTGAGAGTTTAAAAGTTAAATCTTTATGAGGGATTTGTTACACTATGACCAGCACCTGTACATCTCGGATGAGTACATTTTCAGCTTATTTTTATTCCTGGGTAAACTATTTCATTAATGATAATGTAATATTATAAACAGTATAATATGAGTTAATAGAAAAAAAATATTTGTTTCGATGTTAATAAACGACTACTTGAGTGTTACTAGTCAGGGTTATGGGGGTTCATTAGACAACACTTGTTCAGCCCAGGTATGTTTTGCATAACAGCCTGTGTGTTTCCGTTAGATTGCTGTACATAAATGCTCAGCTGACTGACCGTTAATGCTCGGTGAACGAACGGTGAGGGAGCGAGAGAGGGCACAGAGACCAGAGAGAAAAGAAGAAAGCACCCAGAATTACTGATTGACAACTGATTAATAAAACCTAGCAGATCTGGATACCAAACGGAGAAAGTAATTTGTACACAGAGAGCGTAGTTCAAGAAGTGCAGCAAAAACTACTGAACCTTTCGTCCTGACCTTTTATCAAATGCGTGAAGAAATGAATGCATTTTGGCTGCACATTCAAGTTACCTTTTGTCTTGACCTTTAAGCAGGTAAGATATTTCATTTAGATCTACTTTCAATGGTCTGCGTGTATCAGAACAAACTTGCCTTTAATACTACAAAAAGAAAATAGCTTTAAATGTGTAAGGATGACCTATCCAGTCATTTCAGTCTCTATAATACAATCACATTATTTCTAGTTTACATTTTCTAACTTTTAATAATCAAATCAAGGTGTTTATAATCGATATGCACGGTTTTGTGTTGAACTGCACGCTGGATTGGGTTTCCGATCAGCATTTTCTTGTCTGAATGAATGGGAATTAATTATTTACTGGAACATACCTGCAAGGACACATGATATTGTAATACCAAAACTGCCTCTGTAGTACACAAACATATTCATTAAACAAACTCAAGGGTTTTATGAACCAAACATGGAGGCTTTGTCATTACTGCTCCATGTTATGTAGGCACTATGCATATAGATGAATGTAACAGCCATGTCTAGCCATAAATTAGGCATCTTAATGCACACGCTTCGCAGTTTTCATTGCAAACGGGGTCAGTTGGGTCAGGAAGTGGCGCGTGTTGATACCTCTTAATCTGTGTAAAGAAAAAAGCGCAATGTGAAAGAACTCGTCTAATACATGGGACTCAAAAAATGGGGGATGGAAAGATGAATGAAGGGTTTACGGACTAGTTTGTTACTGATTGATGGGGTAATAGACCAGAAGAGGCCGATTCAGCACTATAGACAGATAGAGCTGAAGGACTGAGTCATTGGTCAACCCGCAGTTTGCTTGGAAATAAACTATAGGACGGACTGCAAGAAAGTCCAGATTTACAATGCAATCACGGTAAAACTATATAACGTTCCTCTTGTTTTCTCCATTTTGGAGCGATGTCCTCACAGGATATCCTGAAGGCTGAAGAATGTGGAGCTTCTAGATTGAATTGAAGAGGTCTCGAGAAGACGGTGATGTGGCTCTGTGGTAACAGCTGATCATGAAGACCACGGCTTCGATCTCCAACGGATCTCTGCAGCCAGATGCTCATAACCACAGCACACCGCACAGCTGCAGCATCGACGAGTCCTACAAGTACATCATCTTGCCTCTATGCTACTCCTTGACCTTCTTGCTCAGCCTCGTCCTGAACTCCACAGTCCTCCTGCGCTCTCGCCGAAGCGGCCGCCAGTGGAACACTTCGCTGATCTACATGGTCAATCTGGCCTCCACGGATCTGATGTACAGCTTCTCGCTGCCCTTCCTCGTGGCCAGTTATGTGATGCGTGACCACTGGGTTTTTGGGGACTTCATGTGCAGGCTGGTGCGTTTCTTGTTTTACTTCAACCTGTACTGCAGCATCTTCTTCCTCACCTGTATATCCGTCCATCGCTACATGGGAATCTGTCATCCGATCAGAAACATTGCTTTGGAGAGCAAGCGGGCGGTTAGGGGCATCTGCGCAACTGTTTGGGTCATAGTGTTCATCCTTACATGCCCGATTGTCCGGTTTGCCAAAACAGGGGACGTTTTGAGGAAAATCGAAGGAACCGATTCGTGGTCGGAAAGTAGTGGAGATGCTGGAAGAGTAGAGGTGGAGGTATATAGGAATTGTTGGGATGACGCAATCGATAGTGAGTTTTCTGAATACGTGCCTTATGGAATCGTTCTACACCTTCTGGGCTTCTTCTTCCCTTTTATCGTCATTGCATGGTGTTATTCGCAGGTGGTGCGGACCATCTTCCAAACGCTTCACTCCCAGCCACAGGTGCAAGAGGAAGGGGGAATGTGCGGCGGGGTCGAAGGGGTCAAAGACAGGACGTCCGTGTCCATCTCCGGCTCTCAACATGCGCCGTACCTCAACACGCGGCGCAAGTCCATTAAAACCATCATCACCATCACCATCCTGTTCGCGCTGTGCTTCCTGCCCTTCCACATCACACGCACGCTCTTCCTCGTCCTCAAGGAAACCAAGGCCGTCGAGTGCCAAACCATGCGGATGGTTTCCATTTGCTACAAGATCACTCGGCCGCTGGCTTCCTGCAATTCCTGGCTCAATGCACTCCTTTATTTCTTAACAGGAGACAAAAGCTTAGCTTGCTGTGGACGGACCAGCGCCGGTCACAACACCCACCTGCTCTGGCCTTTACAGATTCTTGGAGGACAGAAAGAGGCTGAGGATCAAGAGCAAGGCAATTCGCATAAAGCAGAGGAAGATCATGAAAGTGACTCGAAATCTTCAGGAATGACATAGATGAGGCCGGGAGTGCACAGTCTCTGTGGGACAGACCTACTTTTAACGTTCCAGATTTCATATTATTTATTATTCAGTCATGCTACTGAGCAATTTCAAACAATCTTGTGTACTGCTGTATGTTTTATGCTAGTTTGTGACCAAGTGTCTCTTTTAAATGTCATGTTTTTGGAGTTGTTGTGTAAAAAAAAAAAAAAAAAATTGAAGCGGTAAATAATACTTAAATAATAATTTATGAAAGTATGAAACTGGCATTTCTTATGTTCAAAATAAGTTATTTATTGCTGACTGACTAGAAGTAAAGTACAGTCAACAGGCCAAAATAATATACAAAAGAAACAGGAAGCAAAAGTTACTAATTGACATCTTGTGACAATTAAACCGATTTGCTCACACTATTAGTAAGACTAATGTGACCTGTGTGCTGTCGAGATCCTGAAACTGTCGAACTGCACATACTTTCACAATTTAATAAAGATCTTGTAGTGAATGAAAACTCATTTGAATGTATCTTAAAACTAAAAAGCAAACTTTATCCAAATTAAACTTGTCACCATCACCATGGCCATTCTTCTTTTCTGCTTGAATTGCAATTACAAAACATTCACTAATTCATAAGCCACACCATACATTTGTTTTTAATATTGTTCACAATGATAGAATAAATTACAGTATACATGACTTCATTTTATTTTATTTAAAATGATGTTTATCTCGTTAAACATACACACTTTCAGACTACCATTGTGATTAGGCTTGAATAGGTAAGAGTGTAAAATTCATTAGAATTCACCACTTCATAAATAACTGTGGATATTTTGTTATAATAGTTTTGTTACAACAGAATTCACTACGTTATGGTAAATGGTTTATATTTAATATGGAAGAGTGTAAAATCCATAAACATTTATTATGAAATTTTATTATTTGTTATAATGTAATTAACATTGATATACTTTAATTGATAACCCCAAGGGGGTTGATTTGATTTGTTAAAATTAGTTGATGCATTAGGAATCACAAACAATCTTCTTTTTTTTTCATATAACTTACTACATTCACTACATTTCATACATCAAAAGCTTAATTAAACTTTATATACACGTTTACCTTGTCCAAATACAATTTTGTAGTGCATTACTGATGTATGATGGTTTAGTATGACTGTCATGTACCCAAGGTGACACTTGAGGATAAATCCTCAATGGAAATAACCTTAAATATTTGCGTTTCTTCTTTCATTAATCGCATTACCTTTTCGTTTAATAAGATCCATATCAAAAGCAAACTCTATCATGCATTAAGGCCAGAATAATTGGCAAAAGAATACGCAGTAAATAGTTGCACGCCACATACTCGCCTCTCTTCAGCAGTGCTTTATCTCTGTGCAGTTCTCTTGTCTACCAGAGCGAGGCGCTGTTGTACAATGGGATGCACAATCTCTATTTGGTTGCGGGAAATATGTTTTATTTTCTAAATTAAGAAATGACCGAAAACTTTTAGTGTATCCCGTGTTACAGACAGTACCAGAAGACACTTTCAGCTAAGGATGCCTTCACCGACAGAGCAGAAGATCACATGTTTGATCGGGATGGTGTTATGTCATTTTTCCGAATGCTTTACAAACTAACGTTAGCAGGTAAACTTGAAAAAAATAAGCCGTGACAGAAGGCTTCACCTTTATCGCGACATTTTACAGAAAAGACCTGAAAGCTTATTTTTTTGTCCACTTTGATCCGTATTAAATCGCTTATGTGCTGTTTTTGCTTTTCGATGTTTTATTTGCTCTGCTCGGATAAGTTGGATTGGATTAAAAAGCCAAAGGACCTTGTCGAGTTGGTGGCTTTGCATTGAAAATAGTGCTGAATATACCTAACTTGTGGACTGAATACGAAAAGTCTCTTTAATGTACAGAAATACTTGTATTTGCTTCATGTTTACGCCGACGAAATCAACCTGATGAGTTTATACTAAGTTTGTGTGCGATCCGATAAACCAGCTGTGGCTCGTGCTCACAGCTGTTCTTTAAATTAGTCTATCCAGCTGACGCTATTTCGTTAAAAAAATTCAACAAAATGCGATAGACACTGGAAAGCAGCCCACTCAGCTAAATTGGATCGGGTGTTTTGGCGTGAGGCCTGCTGGTCGGGCTTTTGCCGGGTGAGATTTGGGGGTAAGGCCGCATCAGGTCGCGTTCAGGTCGGCCGTGAGTGTCGCGTAGTCCCGCTGCCAGAGGACGAGCTATGGAGAGGATGGAGGTGGACCAGTGCGCAGGCGCAGGAGGAGCCCTACGAAGGTCCAACAGCGCCCCCATGATCACGAACGTCAGGTGAGGGAACTGCTGCAACCCAATATTCTTTACTTTGTGAATTAATTTAAAACAACAATACACATTACTGAATCATGTAGATAAATAATTGAATCCATAAACATCATTTTCAAATTATAAACTCTTGTTTGCTGGTGCTGCAGTGATGGGACGACAGTATTCAGCTCGAATAGTTCGGCTCGGTATCGTCGGAGCAGCGTTTCTGTGAACCCGAGCTGTCCCTCACGGGTGGGTGTTCAGATGGTTTTATGAAAATCAGTTTTTGGGAATTTAGTTTTTCTATATAAAAAAATTCGAATGAAATTAAATGACTTATTTGCGTTACAGCCCCTTCCTCTGTCCCCATTCTCGCTGTCTTGTGAGAGATCCGAACACAAGAGACAGGTGAGAACTGAAGAATCGATTCTGTGAGGCTTTTAAACCGTATGTTGAGTACCTGTTGCCTGCATTTACTTTAAAATGAAGACCTAGAAAGAATCCAATGTAGTTTTTTGAAGAGGTTTATTACTAGACACAATTTTTTTGTATCTAAAGAAACATTAATTCAGTCAAATTATGTTTTATTGAACAATGTTTGTCGTCCAGATTGAGAATATGGAGCTCACTTTGAGGGGAAGTTTACAGAGGCTAAGGTAACTAAACACAACATTGTTAATAAATGAAATGGTTATTAAATTATGCATTTATTTTAACTTGATTTTCTCTCATCTAAGTGCCTCGCCTGCTGTTCACTTCCCTCCTGTGGGTCATTGGCATGACCATCTGTCTCCAGTGGGTATTTCTCTGTTTGAGTTGCAGGTCATCAGTTTCAATTCATTGTCATTCTTGTCATTCACCTCACTATGTGCGTCCCATGCAGGGCTTCCATTCCCAGGACAGCGGTGTCACTCCTAATTCCTCACCCAGTCCAACTCGAAGGTTTCGAGGGTAGGCCTGAGTTAATGAATACAACTACAGTATTAGAATGTATAGCCTTCAAATGTCAATTTGGTCTCATATTTAGTTGTTTCAAAATAGACAGAGACACAAATATCTTTTCTGAACAAAGATTTTTTATTTGCTTTTGAATGAACAGAGGATCAGTGAGCTCTGGAGTGAGATGGCCATCAGTTACACCTTTGAAAAGGAAAGGTAATGATTTATAACCTGTTTATTAAATACATTTGAAAAAGAAACTTATCAGAAAGGATAGGAATCCTAATGAATACAATGAAATAATTATTATTACTAGCACTTTTATATTTTAGTGGTATTAATCTTTTTTGTATGAAGTAAAGTACTAACCATTCAGAAGTTCAGGGCTGGTAAGTTTTTTTTTAATGTTTTTTTGAAGAAAACATTTTTTTTTTTTTTAAGATGTATTTATTTGATCAGAAATGCAGTAAAACAGTAATATTCTGAAATATAACCATTTCAAATAAAAATGTTATTGATTCATGGAATGGCAAAGCTGAATGTCACATTATCCCTCATTTTAACATGCATTCTAATTTAGTGCTGAAGAAACATTTCTTATTATTATCAATGTTAAAATAAATAAATAAATAAAATATATTTTCCCCCCTCGGATTCTTTGATGAATAGAAAGTTGAAAAGAACAGCATTTATTTGAAATAGAATCTAAAATTATTTAAATTTCTTACTGTCCTTTTTGATCAATTTAATGCATTCTTGCTAAATATAAATATATATATTTTTTAAATCAGTGACCTTTTGAATGGCAGTGTTGGGTAATTCTAAGAATACATTTTCTATATTGTTACTTTTTGGCAATGCGTTTCATAAGTACATAGTAACGGTTCTTGGTTCAAGTCATGTGACATGTCATCAGAAACTTAGTGTCTGATTTATTCAAAAGAATCAACTAGTTTGTGAATCTACACTAGTGATGCTGTTTGTTTTTTGCAGGCATCATCATTCAGTTCCAGTATTAAAATGCCCATCTTTTAATCAGTTTCTCCAGTGATTTTGTTGTCATATTACATTGTCTGTTTTTTGTTTTCCCCATTTCCTCTACTCAGGTGGAGTGGAATCGGACGGTCCGCCCAAAAAGCTCTTTGTTGCTGGAGTCACAGACCCTGCTCACATAACAAGTTACACAGTCAGGTGAGTCTTACATGATGCTTAAATAATAATCTGAACAGAATCTCATGCCCCATTATTTGATCTACTTCAGCACTTAATGAATCTCTTCATACATACAGTGTTTCCCAGCCAGTGGACTCTTCCTCTGGGACTGCTCCTGTTGGTTCAAACACCCAGGCCACCCCCCTGTCCCTCTCCCCTCCGCCCCCCTTCACCTCTCACCACCCCAGCATCTAACCCCAGTATTCACCAGATCATCATCACCTTGTAGAGCTTTGGATGCAAGGTGCTGTAAAATGAAGACCAAACTTCAATCTAATCTCAGTTCTGACCCTTTTGTGTTTCCCTGCTTTTAATTTGGTGCTTTGAATCGAGTGTTTCAGCTCAATCACGTCTGAAGGAAATTCGAACTAGTTCTTACTTTGACATCAAGCTGCAATATAAGAAGACAAAATCTTCTGGATGTATCTGACATGACAATATGGATGCTGCAGGTTATGTAATGTGTGAATAATTATGGAACTTCGGTGCCTACAGAATAGTTTGCTGTATATATGAAATAGTGTCTGCAATAACACATTTGCAATGAAAGTGTTCAGGTAGTTGAAACCTGACGAATATTGACACAAAGATCCTTTCTTTAGTGTACAGATTTAAAAGAGACCAGTTTTGCTCCTTTTCATTTCCTCGAGTTGTGGCAAAACATTTTTGTATTTTGGTACATCTTCAGCTTCCATTAACAGGGTCCAACAGTCTGGTAAAACGTCCAGAATGCATAGAAAAAAGGACTGAGGAAAAGAGAGTATTAAAATCAGTTGGCCATAGATGTCAACTTCTTGTATAAATATGTGAATAATCGAATATTTTGTTAGGTATTAATCCTGTGTTTCTCTCTTGCGTTTATCCGAGGGGTCTGATGTCTGCAAATATGTTTATTTTTCCATACAGCTTTTAGCTTGGACTGAACTTTTTGAGTTTTGAAAAATATTCTTTCAATCATTGGGAACGATATCAGCGCTTTCAGGCATCTCCCATATTTGGATTCGCTTATCGCTTAAAGAAATAGTTCACTCAAAAATGCATACTTGCTGACAATTTAATCAGCCTCAGGCCATCCAGTATAGATGAGTCTGTTTCTTCATGGATCCTCTGCAGTGAATGGGTGCCGTCAGATTGAGAGTCCTAACAGCTGATTAAAACATCACAATAATCCAGAAGAAATGGTATAAAGTTAAAATGCCTTTAAAAGATTGATTTTGTTCCTTACAAACAAGCAGATTTTTGCTTTAAACGATGTTTATTGATGGGCTGGAGTTGTGGATAACTTGTGATGTTTTTTTATCAGCTGTTCGGACTCTCATTCTGGCGGCACCCATTCACTGCAAAGGAACCTCTGGTGAAGAAGTGATTTAATGCTAAACTTCTCCAAATCTGTTCCAATGAAGAAACAATCTCTTCTAAATATTGGATGGCCTGAGGGTGAGAAAAAAATTATCAGCAAGTCTTGTTTTGTGGTTGAATAGTCCTTTAAAATATGTACTGTAAAGACTAGATGTCTCACCTCGCGTCTACAATCCGTTGTTGTTGTAGGCGCTAAGCACTTTCAGTTAAAAGTCCACATCGGAAACTGACCTAGAGCCTTAGAAAGTATCCCGTCTGAGGCAAGACGCTTTTCAGTAATGACACCGTGTCAAAATCAAACCTGGTTTCAGTGGATATCATACTCTTCCTCTTGTACTATTTGCACAGTGTTAGATATCAGTGTTGCTGTTACATGAGTGGGATCATATTTGCTTTTATTGTCATGGGCCTCGTTTTGAATTTTTGAATTGTTTGAATCCTTTCACTTGGGAAATATTTTCAGATCTTTGAAGTCGATCTGAATTCCTTGTAAAAGCAGCAGTTCTGGATTGTTGTGTTAGAGCTGGATGGATTTGAATAAGAAAATGTATTATCCAACAAGTGGCATGCTGTATTTAATTGAACTGGAAGCCCTTCTAAAGCAAATCTACCATGATACTTCACAGCATTATGCTAATTATGTTGATTGTGGCGCATGTTCCATTATTTATGAATGTGTACAGGCTCTGGTAGCGGTATGTACTTCATCGTCATAATTCTTGATTCCCAAAGTCTTTATTGTATGGACACCGGCAGCTTGTCCGTCTCTAAAGTTGCACATCAGACATATGAAGCCGTTCCTCTGTTTCCATATTCATATATCTGGGGGAATACAGCTCATTCCTCGATATAATCTCATTGCCTTTTATTTTTACTCACTTCGTTTTTAATTCAGTGATAATGCCTTACGAGTTTTAATTCCAAAGTTACTTGCACTGTCATTTGCAATTTCCAGTTGTTGGGGTCCTTGAGCTTTCAAAGTTTGATACCAATGTTTATGGGTCTTTTAAAGTGATTACAAATGTGCAATACGCATTAAAGTTGCTGGAATTATGTCGTCAAGTTCATCGGGATAATCAGTTCCAGGTATTTAATCAAGAACCTGAATGGAAGACTTGACAGCTGTTTGTTCTGAATCATTTGTGTAATGTAGAATAAGTACCATGTCATTTATTATTCAGATTTGCCATACACTTTCTATGACAGGCGCTGTTTGTCATAGAGAGAGAATCACGATTTGTCCTTTCTTTGTTCACCTTAAATGACTGAGAGGTGTGTTGTGAAAAAACTAAACGGATTGTGACCGTAAGAAACACCTTGTAAAGAAATGCCAAAGCCGATAGATTTTGTTCAAGTTGTAAATACATTCTGGAAGCCAGAAAAAAAAAATGATGTGAAAGATGGATATTTTTTTGACATATTGGTAGCAAAAGTACATTTATTCCCTCTCAGTCGCCCATGATGAATGTCCATTTATCAGACAAGAAATATCATTTAGCATAAAATGTATATTATACCATATATTCTTATGAAAAAGATCATAATAAAAACTCATTTTATTGATTTGTCTCCTGTCTTTTTTTGCCGGGCTAAGAAATTGTATGACAGGACAATTAATACATATAAAATTTAAGCAGGCATGTCTTATGTTTAAATGACCGGTTCAATTATTCTGTAATGGTAAAAAACAACATATATATACATACAATAGAAGCTGCACCTAACATACAGTGGCAGTGAAAGAAAATTGCCCAGTTTTCTTAAAACTATTTTAGATGATGTGCTGCCACATTTTCATTAAAAGCAGCATCTCACTTCAATTCACAAAGCTTTACTTCAGCCAAAAGGGCCTAATAATTAAAAAAGCAAGTATTTTTACAAGTAGTTTGACCACTGTCCGGTAAAACCCTTTTCAGATGTGGGCAGATCAGATCACACAACACGAACCACTAAAACATAATTCCATTATCTATTCCTGCTGCATAATAAGAGCTAAGGATGCAGTTGTTTTCACTGACATTGATAGAGAATGGTTGGCGATGTAGTACAGCAGAAAAGGTGGTAGAGGGACCTGAATGTCACTTCGACTGACAAGTGAAGATCAGCGGGACAGCAGAGGCAGATCACTGGAGTTCATTATAAGACTGGAGTCCAGATTCAAGCTCTCTGCCAGAAAAAAAAAGAGAAAAATGTAACACGTGTTATCAACGCACTTGGTTTCCTAAGCATTTATTTACACCAAAATGAAAATTCTGTCACCAAGTAGTCACCTTCGTGTCATTTGTGATATTAGTATCTGTGAAACAATTTTGAATAAGACAGGAAAAATGCAGGAAATGCATAAAAAGTGTAATAATACAGTCACTTTTTTACATGCAATTACAATGAATGTTTTCTGCAGGTTTAATGAAGGTACATTTAAGACCAATTAAAGAAAATGTATGCAATAAATTAAAGGGAACAATACGTCAATATGTTCTCTAAACATAATATGCATATGTATGCATCAGCATTTTGAAAAAAAAAAAACCTTCCAACAGATTTCCATTACTTAATATAGACTTGAATTACTTTTATTTACCTTCTGCAACGTATTTGTAAAAGCAAATATATTTTCCAGAGCAAATATATAGATTGTTAAATCAATGAAAAGCAATAAGATAGGAAATCTTGTTTTCGGTGAAATCAAAGTGAACTGAATATACAATTAAAACGAGAACAAACATCTGCTGCTGAGCTCAGACAAAGCAACTTCATTTAAATGGAAAACATTTGGATATTTATAATTGCTTTAGGCGTAATTTTAATTAATTTTGTTCAATTACTCAGAAAACAAGACTTCAAGACTACCTAAATGTATATTGCTTTCAAGAATATAAAGATATTTGGAAAACATGACAAAAATACAGAGAACAATACATTTATTATTATTATTTTTATGATTTAATGCCAGTACTATCCCATTTATGGAGGGGTGATTCAAGACTTTTTAAGACCTGCAAAAACCCTGTTTTCCAGCTTCATAATAAATGCACAACCATAAAATATTTTTGAATGATACAAGAGTTTTTTTTTTTGTTTTTTTTTAAGTTCTATCCTTCAGTGCATTCAAAATGTGACTCACCTTGGTCAAAGTTTGGTTTTTTAGTGGAACCCTCTCCAAGCCCCTCGATATCCACCAAATCACTGTTCACATCAGAGTCATTCAGAGCACTCAGAGTCACATCTGATAATAGACAGCCAAACTGTGTAAGTGCACTGACAGACATAGAACCACACTGCTTGGATTTTGTTTCATTATTTAGCCTTATTCATTGAAATGGATTCACCTGCTGGTTTAGGGTTCTTTATTGCTGGTTGTAAAGATGAAGAACTCTGCAATCCAGATGTCACAACCTGAGAGGTCGGCACATTGATAACAGACGGGGCGACTGATGCCGGAGGCGGCGGTAGCGTCACTGTGCTCTTCTTCATGGTTTTTTTAGGCGACTCTGCAGTGAGAGGTACCCTGCTGTCTTCATACATCTTCCTTTTCACTGTGGTCTTAATCTGGGCACTACAAGACCAAAGGAAAAAGAGAGACAAAGGTTTTTTGTGGTGCATTAGGGGAAGATGTCCATTCACCTTAAAAATTCTGTCATCATTTACTCACCCTCGTGTCATTCCTAACCTGTATATGTTTACTACTAATATGTTGAACACAAAAGAAAATATTTTGATGAACTAAACAGTTGTTGGTCCCCGTTGACTTCAATTGTAGGAAAAGATACACTATCAAAGTCAATGGAGACCAGACAACGTTTGATTACCAGAATTCTTCAAATAAAAAAAAAAATTTTTTTTAAAGATTTAAAATAGCCTATTAATGTCATTCTTATTCTAAATTTGCCTGACAAGATGTTTTGGTATATAAGCTATTGTTACACTGAATGTCAATGTAAAATACAAATGTGAAAAAAAATGCATTTTATATTCCACACAGTTCGATTATATTACATGTATTGTTTGATAATTTTAATATTTTACTAATTAATATAATAATAATAATAATAATAATATTAACATATACAGCATTTCATATATATGAGTATTACTCTAT